>NC_141033.1:51210000-51312500 GCF_052040795.2 Danio rerio | reverse complement strand
CCAAAAATAAAAAATTCTGTCATCATTTATTTACTCTTTACATGTTTCAAAGCTTTTTTGAGTTTGTTTCTTCTGTTTACATTTACATTTAGTCATTTAGCAGATGCTTTTATCCAAAGCGACTTATAAATGAGGACAAGGAAGCAATTTACAATGGGCGAAACCATCCACGATACACACACAAGCTCTTACAGTAACCAAGGAAACAGTGAGTAAACTTTCTAGCACCACACACAAACAACTAAAAAACAAGTCTAAATGTACTTACACACTGCTGGTCTCGTTGCTAAAGTGCTTCTCCGAACACTAAAGAAGATATTTTGAAGAATGCTGAAAACCTGTAACCATTGACTTCTATTGTATTTCTTTTTCCTACTACGGAAGTCAGTGGTTACAGGTTTTCAGCATTCTTCAAAATATCTTCTTTCCCGTTCATATTTTTTGGAGAACTGTCCTTTTAACTGGCTGCTAGCACACTGGAACACATGCATGATTGCACTCCCTTCCAGATGAAATGCTTGTAATTTTACCAGAGACAGAAATAAAGAAACGGCTCACCTTTCAGAGAGCAGCCCTGGAGGAAGAGCTGACGTGTGGGTGAGAAGGCACTGGAAAGCAGAAAGAAACACTAATAATTATTTACATACAGAGGTGTGTGATATTTACCATCCGCTATAATGCTGTAATTGTTGCTTTTATCATTGTGTGAGCTGACATTTTAGAGTAGGTCACTCTACCTTGCAAAAAAAAAACTAAAAATCATTGACAGCTTGACTGTGATGAATAGAAAGCAGACAGATTCCAGAAGTTATAAAACCAGAAAATATCCGTGTGTGTGCTTTTAAGTCTATGAGCTCTATTTTAATGCTCTAAGCCAGGGGTGTCCAAACTCTGCCCTGGAGGGCCAGCGTCCTGCATATTTTAGCTCCAATCCCAATTAAACGAACCTGAACCAGCTAATCAAGCTCTTTCTAGGTATGCATGAATCTTCCAGGCAGTTGTGTTGAAGGAAGTTGAGCTAAGCTATGCAGGACACCGGCCCTCCAGGCCAGAGTTTGGACACCCCTAGTCTAAAGCGCATGGTGCAAAAGCAATACGGTCTGGAAAAATACAGTTTGTACACTGGCGCATGGTCTAACAAGGTTGTACTTATTTTCCTAATGAGTTCTGGGTGTGTTTTGAGAATAACTTGCATTAAACCAATCGTCTCGTCTCACATTTCCTCTAAGAGTAAGTTATGTCGCGCGATGGCGCATTTGCTATTTACATGGCGGACGCTGTATAAGTGGAAAAACTGAACGCTTCACTAGCGAGAAAACAGCAAAACAGAGTATCTGCATCTATATTTACTCTTTACTTACTCCTTAACTTTCGTGGATAAGAAAACAGTGTTGTACGCTGGTTTATGAGGACATGCCTGATGTCCTTATTAGGGTTGTGCCGACAGACGAAAGTATCGTGTATCGACGATAGGCAGACCTATGACGATTTTCAAGACAATATTTAGTTAGATTCGCATTAATGTAGACCTATTACCATGTTTTAATTGCATTATTGAATAAAATTATTGGTATTATTATTTTTAATCACCATCAGTAATAATAAATGAACTACAATTAATTTGAGCGATTCAGCTGTTCAGATTAACATCACTTGACCGACTCTTTCAGATCAAAAATGAATTATTTGGATTGCTCTCTAGCGCTCTCTCTCTCTGTCTTAGCAGCAGCAGTTGAAGAGCGAGCTGCACGTGAGGGCACAGCCACATCTTATAGCAAATTCGTTTGCAACTTTGTTGCATAAAAATAATAGACTAAATAGCAAAACTGAATTTAATTAACAAACAAGTTAAATAAAACGGGTTTTAAAAATGAAACTACTGAAGAAGAGAATGAAAGAACTCTGAAACCAGCTCAAATAAATATTCTTTATTCAGGAATAAGACTTGTTGCAGTCGTTGGTCATTTGAGACTCCTTTATAATAGAGTCTCTCTTGCTTTCACAAAAAAGTTATTTATCTTTTATATCCGTTATTAAAAGCCTATTTACGTTTCAAAGTGGCCTGTAACCTATTTTATGAGGGCATGCATTGACTGCTCCTTCAAATACATAGAATACACATACTTGTCTTATTTGTGTTTAATAACTCAGATCTACCTAGTCTTACTGCCTAATGACTACAGCCCCATTGACACCCTCTGCCAATGCATTGATGAAATTAACAATTGGATGTGCCAAAATTTTCTTCAGTTAAACAAAGAGAAAACTGAAGTCATTGCGTTTGGGAACAGAGATGAGGTTCTCAAGGTGAATGCGTACCTTGGCTCTAAAGGTCAAACGACAAAAAATAAGGTCAAGAATGTTGGTGTGACTCTGGAGTCAGATCTGAGTTTCAACAGTCATGTCAAAGCAGACAGTAAATCAGCATACTATCATCTCAAAAACATAGCAAGAATCAGATGCTTTGTTTCCAGTGAAGACTTATAGAAACTTGTTCATGCTTTTATCAGCAGCAGGGTGGATTACTGTAATGGACTCTTCACTGGTCTTCCTAAAAAGACAGTCAGACAGTTACAGCTTATCCAGAATGCTGCAGCCAGAATTCTGACCAGAAGCAGGAAATCAGAGCACATCACACCTGTCCTCAGGTCTTTACACTGGCTGCCAGTCACATTCAGAATAGATTTTAAAGTATTATTACTGGTCTATAAATCACTAAATGGCCAAGGACCTGAATACATTAGAGATATGCTCACTGAATACAAACCTAACAGATCACTCAGATCTTTAGGATCATATAAACTAGAAGTTCCAAGAGTTCAGTCAAAGCAGGGTGAATTGGCTTTCAGCTACTAACAGCGCCCCCTGCTGCTGGAATCAGCTTCCAGAAATGATCAGATGTGCTCCAACATTAGGCACATTCAAATCAAGACTGAAAACTCATCTGTTTTAGCTGTGCCTTTACTGAATGAGCACTGTGCTACGTCCGACAGATCGCACTATTATGTTTTTCGTTTTCTTTTTCATTCTTTTATAACCTATTTTAATTCATTTTAATTTGTTTTTATCTGTTTTAATAATTTTTATTGTCTGCATTTTATGTCCTAAACTTGTCTTTTTTATTCCTGTTTATGTAAAGCACTTTGAATTGCCACTGTGTATGAAATGTGCTATATAAATAAACTTGCCTTGCCTTGCCTTGCCTTGCCTTAATTTGATGAAATGATAAACACTGACATCATATTTTTCAGAAAATACCCTATTTAATTAAAAAATGTTAGGCCTATATTTATTTATATAGGCTATTAAAATATATTTTATTTATTTAAACTAGCCTACATTGAATTAAATTACAACTTGTATTTTACCATTCGTTTTGGTATTAAATAATTATTGAACAGATTATTAATAACTTATCAAAGAACTTTTACTGAGCTCAGTGAAAAGTTTTAGGTCAAACAGGCTATTTAATATTGGAGCAATAGGCCAGGGGTTCTCAACTGGTTTGGCCATGGGACCCATATTTTTACATGGTCATCAAGCCACGACCCAAATTAAGGAACTGTAATATAATTTTAGAATTTATAATTAATTTGTATTTATTTGTTACCATACACAAGTAGTGCCAGATAAATCATAAGAAAATCACCAAGACTTACAAGTAAACAATATTTTATTGCTGTCATTTAACAAAATGTGTCAAATTATAGAAATATAACAAAGTAAAAACGTCAAATACTGTGAACAGTGGTTAGGGTAAGGAAAGGTTCATTTACCATGAACTAAACAGTTAATAAAACTGGTTGTCTGGTTTCTAAATGTTGTTTTATTTTAGAAGGTTTCGTGCTCTCTTCTAAGAGCATCTCACTGTTTATGTCACACTGAGGCTTTGAGTCTTTTTTGCAGTCAATATATGTAAATCCATATTTTACATATTTGGGGTCGTACTTGCGCTTTAACATATTTGTTGCTATAATTAAATGAAATAATACATGCCAAACGTTGGGGTTGTCATGCATGCATTTCAAAATAAAAATCTAAATAAGTTACAAATTAAACTTTTGTTGTTGTTATTTTTTTTTGATCACACACACTCCATGTCTAAAATTAAACTTATAAAATTAAATTATCAGAAAACAATACACATATGCCAAGCGCAACATTGTGTTAGATCTTAGCAAACACAAATGTGACACTGTTGATGATTACTTTTGTGATGATTAGACCTGAAGCCGCGCTCAACTAAACAAAAACATGGAAAACTTCACCACATAGAAATGTGTGTGGGCGGCGAGTCCCGTCTGAAAGGACCTTAATGCATCCTTGTTTCTTCTGTGCGTAGATCAATATAATTTCATTTGCTTTCATCAATGTGTATTATATCCATTTTGCGGCAGTCCCGCGGGCCGCGTCCCGCTTGAAATAATTTTGATCTCATCGCCTATTTAGCTGTAAGAGCGCGGTGATTTGCATTGGTTTGAATTATTATACAATATCAAACATAATGCAAATCCAGTAGGATATTGAATAAGTTTAAGAAAAAATCAGCCGAAACGTTATTAAATATGCCTAGATACTGTCTGGTTAAATATATTGATAAAATATTATATAAAAACAATACACAGCCGTGCCCCTTTGCAATAGTATCGTGTATCGGCGATCTCACAGAGGGACTATATGGCGATCTGAAAATTTCGTATATTGCTCAACACTAGTTCTTATAATTCAAAATGCTTCAAAATCATATTTAGCGGGGTTTTTTGACAAAAAATTGCCGCAGGTTTCCTGTGAGGGTTGGGTTTATAGGTAGGACCATTTAATAAATGTTTTTTTACAGTATATAATACATTACGCGTATGAAGAGTCCCCGTAAAGCACATATACAAGTGTGTGTGTGTGTGTGTGCATGTGTGTGTGTGTGTGTGTTTTGTGACAAATCAGGACTCAAATCTGTATAATGACACGGGTATTACACGAAGGTGGTGAAATATGAGGACATTGCTGATGTCCTCGTTTCTCAAAAAGCTTATTATTCACACAGAATGAGATTTGTTCATAAAGTAAAATAGCACACAGTTTCCTGTAAGGGTTAGGTTTAGGGGTAGGGTGGGGTTAGGGCAATAGAAAATACAGTTTGTACAGTATAAAAACAATGGAAACATATGTAATGTCCCCACAATTTACAAAAACAAACCCATCTGTGTGTGTGTGTCTGTGTGTGCATGTGTGTGTTTTACCTGGGTGGGAAAGCAGGAGGTGTGCAGAAGGAGTGGGCTGTAGGAAAGTGCTGTTTTTTCAGGGCCTGGATGAGATTGGGTCTGTATTCAGGGTCCACACACCACAGAGAACCCTTGCCGTTCACCTAGCAGAACCACACAAACACACACACGCAGGGTTAATGAGAGAGAACAGAAGATGAGTTCAGCACTATAAAGAAACACATCTGAGAGACTGAAAGCATTGCCTGTGTGCTGAAGCCTATAGGAGAAATAGTGAAAATGAGCTTATCAATCAAGTAATGAAGGCAAACATAAACAGTTTCAAACATACACCAAACACCAAACAAACCATATAAAAGTAATAAATCATTAAAATATAAATAATATATATATATATATATTATATTTATTTGATTAAATTACAAAAACTATAGTAATATAATAATAGTAATAATAATAATAATAATAGTAAAAACATTGATGCTAATATTTATAATAATAATAAAAAATTATAATATTGATAATAATAATAATAATAATAATAATTATTATTATTATTATTATTATTATTATTATTATTTTTATTATATAATGATAATAAAACAATAATAAACAATAATAATATTAATAATAATGATAATAACAATAATGATAATAATAATGATAATAATATAAATAATGACAATGATGATAATAAAATAATAATAAAATATAATAATAATATTGATAATAATCATAATAATAATAACGATGAAGATAATAATGATATGATTAAAATAATGATAATAAAATAATAATAAAATAGAACAATAATAATATTTATATTAATATTGATAATAATAATAATAATAACAACAACAATGATAATAATAATAATATTAACAATAACAGCAATAATAATTATATATATATATATATATATATATATATATATAAAATCACTACTGATTATTATATATATTACATATAATAATCACTTCTGATATATATATATATATATATATATATATATATATATATATATATATATATATATATATATATATATATATATGTAATAACAGCACTATAATAATAATATAATAACATCACTAACGAGAATTTGAGACATGGTGCCTACTTATAAAATGCGTGCCTATGCAAACGATCTAATTTTTCTCAAGCAAAACAAAAAATACCATTGCTTCTGCAGCATACACTGCATAAAAGGTTAATAAACATAGAGAAAGCAGTGCAGAAGGAATAGGTGGAAGGAGAGGAGGAGGGCATTAACCTTGACTCACATTACAGTTACCAGCAGGCTCATAAACAGGAAGGAGGAAACACTGCCATGGCAACCGAAACCAGGCAGTGTCATCTGATACTGGGTCTGTGTGTCTCTTTCCTGCTTTCTCTGTCTGTGTATGAGTGTGTGTGTGTGTGTGTGTGTGTGTGTGTGTGTGTGTGTGTGTTCTCCCACTACACAGACGGACACTTATAGTTAAAGTCTAAATTATTAGCCCTCCTAAGAATTTTCTTGATCAAATATTTCCCAAATGATGTTGAACAGATTCAGGAATTTTTCCACAGTATTTCCTATAATATTTTTTCTTCTGGAGAAAGTCTTATTTGTTTTATTTAGGCTAGAATAAAAGCAGTTTTTAATTTTGTTTTGACCATTTTAAGGTCAATATTATTACTGTTGTACTCCCATAGTTTGTAGCAATTGCCAGTGGGGTTTCCTATATAGGAGTTACCTCTGAACAAACTCCAACTCCCAGAAACCCCTGCGCTCATCAACTCTTGCAACAGTTGAGTTGAGCTGCTGCTCATCTACACCGATTACAAGGACTATAAATACACTTCACGCTCATTCACACATTGCCGATACTTAGGGCCTACTTACACTATGCCATCCGTACCGTACCCAGGCCCGTTTCGTTTGAGAAGTGTGAGTGCGCTGAATCGGGCTCAAGCACGGTTCACTTGGCCGGCCCTGGCCTGGTTGGAAGAGGTGTGCCTGAGCGCGGTTCACTTGAAACTGAAAGCGAGACGTGACTTTTAAGGGGCTGTTTCGTATGGATTTATTAATCATTCTTACTGTTCAGTGAACGCAAACTGCCGTAGTTTATTAAAGACGAGAACTCCTAACAGCACGACAGCTGCACGGCTTCAGTAGACCTCCTCATTCCTGCAGCACGAGGGCTTTATGATTGTTTATGAGCGGCATAAGTAGCGGATCTGTTTGGCGAAATATCTAACTGCGTGTCACCGCATCCCTAAGGACTGTTTGGCGAAATATTTGACTGCATGTCACTGCATATCAAACGACTGAAACGATATAACTAGAGAAACCTCCACTGTACTTCTCAGTGAGAGAGCGCTTCTCACTGAACAGCACAGCAGCGATGACGTAAGCGTGCCGAGGCCCGATATGGTGTGTGTGCGGCCCGTCGGGGGAGACGAGAGGGGGGACAAGCGTGCTTTGGCCCGGTTCGAGGCAACTGTACCTAGTGTGAGTACGGCCTCATTTACTGTTACATTACAATGCGTTTCCTTTGACGTGCTTTGCTGTGTTTTGCCTTACAAGTTGCCTTATAAGTTACGAAGTATAGCTAGTCCATGCTTTTATGACTTCTAGGCTGGATTACTGTAATGCTCTGTTTGCTGGCTGCCCAGCATCCTCTATTAATGAACTTCAGCTAGTACAAAATGCAGCTGCCAGAGTTCTTACCAGACCTATCTTTTTAGTAAAGCATACACTCAGTGCATCACTTAGCGGTTTGATCCATGAATGTGCTCCACGCAGGTATCTGTAGCTAGTTTATATATGAACAGCAGCTACGCTAATGATTCTCTTTATTCTCTATTTCCACCTGGTGATGCTTATCCTGATGCCCTCAGACCATGCAGCACCACTGATTCGATCCAAGAACATCGATGAGATGTTCCCACGGTTTCCATAATCCTGGACCAGGCCGTATCCTGAAGCAGATGCTGTGGTGGTCATGGAGGAGTGAAGAGCATGAGACCGATTCCTGTGACGCTCCAGGGACAGACTAATATTCGCTAAGGTCCAGCTTCCAGTCTCCGGCGTCTAGACTGCCGCTCTGCACAAGACATTTGGCCAGTGGAGAAAGGGTCGTGCCCAACTGAGGAGTTTTTTTTAATTCTTCACTTTCACAAATAGGTGAAGTTTTTTCCTCGCTTCTGTCGCCACTGGCTTGCAAGGCCCGGGATCTGTAGAGCTGCGCATCGATGGATTTGCTCTTCAGTGTTTGGACTCTCAGTATTGATTATTAAACCACACTGAACTGAGCTAAACTGAACTGAACTTAAACTCTGAAAAATGAACTACACTGTTTCAATTTACTATGATTTTCTATGTGAAGCTGCTTTGACACAATCTACATTGTAAAAGCACTATACAAATAAAGCTGAATTGAATTAAATTGAATTGAATATTTATCATTTAATTTTGAAGAACGCGACTTGAAGACCACCCTCTATGTTCAGTTGTGGCCTGTATTTATTTTTAATGTACGTGAGTGCCATAAAGGTGTCAAAGTTTAACCTGCTGCCATACAATCAATGTGCTGTGTCTTTAATATAACCTGATCACCCCAGGGGTTGATAAAAAAAGGGCTAGATACCCTTCGAAATTGAGATTTTTCAGCACCACACTCGAAACCAAAAGGTAAGAAAATTTCCCAAAATACACCAGCCACAACAGCAGTATGGCTGCACCCGGAAGTCAGGAGATGCACAAATTAGTAATTTTTTGTCATAATTACGGATTTTTACAATAAACAAGCACATGTTTTAATTTATTCACATACGCGATAGGGTTGGGCGTTGCTGACCAATTTGGCATCGTACAATGCCTAATGTGAAACATCGCGATGGACGATGGCATCTTCGTCATAGGCAGAGGTGAATTATTTATTTATGAATAATTAATGAATTCATAAGGAATGAATTATTTGTAGTCTACAGTTCAACTACCTGACCCACATGGTCTTTGCTTTACCCATAAACATATCATAAACAAATAAAGATAAATTCCACACAAATTACCAAATGTCAATCACTTTTTCCGTGGGAGGTTGGTCGGTAAAAAAGTGCACAACCAACAGTGTCTAAGGTTTTTACTAAAATTACTAAGTACAAGTGTGAAAGTGAAAGACTGCAGCAGTGTACTGATGAATAATTTTGAAGCCCTTCCCCTTCCCACTCTGTTTTAAGGGCCAAGGGGGAGGGGTACAAAAATAGAATTGGAATTGGGCCTTACAATGTCTGGTATAACGCTAATGTTTTATTTGTGTGTTTACATAGATGAATTTGGCCACGGTGTAAACACACAGTACAGTTACAATCTAATTGCCACATTATATCATTATCATAACGTGATATATGCCTTCAGTGATTTTCTGAAGTTAAATACCAAAAAATAGCACAACTGGAATAACTACAGCAGTCGCGATCGTCTGATCTCATATGAAGCAAGAGATCGCGATGACGTGATGACGTGTGCAGGTGCTGTAGTGCTGTCCCACTTCTTAAGGGTAAACTTTGAAGCTCTTTCCGTTCACACTCTGTTTCAAGGGCCAAAGGGAAGGGGAAGAGGTACAAAAGTAGAATTGGGATTGGGCCTAAAACAGTGCAGAAATAATGCATTATTGCACAGTGTTTTTCATGGTAACAGATAAAAGAATGCCAAATTTTGTTTTGTTTTCGAATAGTGTCTAATTCGCTCTAAATGTAATATAAAAGCTAATTTCTCCAAGCCACAGTTTACATGTAGGGCAGGGGTCACCAATTTCGTTCCTGGAGGTCCGGTGCCCTGCAGGGTTTAGCTCCAACTTGCCTCAACACACCTGCCTGGGTGTTACAAGTACCTAGTAAGACCTTGATCAGCTTAGTCAGGTGTGTTTGATTAGGGTTGAAGCTAAACTCTGCAGGACACCGGACCTCCAGGAACAAGTTTGATGATCCCTGATGTAGGGGATTCCTTTTTTTTTCCAAAACAGTAGCAGTAGCTTCTCGGCAGTAGTTAAACAGTATGAGAGCAATCTATGCTGTGTATTAAACAGTGGTAATGGCATGGCAATATTTTTACATAACATATTACACAGACACCCAGATCTATATATTATTAATATTTTATTATATTGGCTGGCGCAGTGGCGCAGTGGGTAGCATTGTCACCTCACAGCAAGAGGGTCGCTGGTTCGAGCCTCGGCTGGGTCAGTTGGCATTTCTGTATGGAGTTTGCATGTCCTCCCCATGTTGGTGTGGGTTTCCTCTGGGTGCTCCGGTTTCCCCCACAGTCCAAAAACATGCGATATAGGGGAATTGTCCGTAGTGTATGTGTGTGAATAGGAGTGTATTGATGTTTCACAGTGAAGGGTTGCAGCTTGAAGGGCTTTCGCTGCGTAAAACATATGCTGGAAAAGTTGGCGGTTCATTCCGCTGTGGCGACCCCATATTAATAAAGGGACTAAGTTGAAAAGAAAATAAATGAATGAATTTTATTACATTACTCAGTTGAATATTAAAAATAATTTCTTTGCACTCCACTAGATGGTAGTGTTGACCTGGAGTTTTTCGGCATGCAGTAAGTTAGTAAAATAAAAATGCATTTGATATATTTGCAATTAATTACAATAATTATTTACACTATAGCGCATGTGTTTGGGCTGTAGGGGTAACCGGAGCACCCGGAGGAAACCCACGCCAACACAAGGAGAACATACAAACTCCACACAGAAATGACAACTGACCCAGCCGAGGCTCGAACCAGCAACCTTCTAGCTGTGAGGTGACAGTGCTAATCACTCACCCACTATGTCACCGCACCATCTTATCTTATAATATATTAAATAGCTATATTTATATAATACCTTTAAATATCATAACAAATGTAAAAATCACACTAATATTGTGGTTATATCATATTACAACATCTTAAGATCTTTCTATTGTTTCTGCTCACATCTAGAAACAAGAAGTGTCGCTGTGCTGTCAAACTAAAAAAATAAACTTGTTTATATTTTCATATTTTGCATTTTCATTTTGATTATTATTGTGTAGCTTACAATAAATTATTTTTTTGTCTATTCAATTGTAAAATAATAATAATAATAATAATAATAATAATTTAACCATTACATTTATCAGCTTCATAGTTGGACTATCATATTCTGTACAATAAAAATAAAAATTACTATAGAGAAAAATCTATAATAGAGAAAATACTATATTATAAATACTATAAATACTATAGGGAAAATATATAATTGCATTCGAGACGCTAACATTTTGTTCTCTAATCAGATGACGAAATGCACAAAGCTTCCTGTGAGGGTATGGGTGATAGAAAATACAGTTTGTACAGTATAAAAACAGTGGAAACCTATGGAATTTCCCCACGATTCATTAAATCAAACATGTGTATATGTGTGTGTGTGTGTGTGTGTGTGTGTGTGTGTGTGTGTGTGTGTGTGTGTGTGTGTGTGTGTGTGCGTGCTCTAAGGAAGGAGCCGTGACCTTGACTGAATTCCCCAGCTCTTCCTCTCTTATGTCATTAAAAAACCCCATCACAGACACTGAATACAATACAGAGCCGTGTGACTCCCTTATCACTAACAAACTGCTTTATTTACACCATCAACAACAAGTTCACTTTTACATTCGAATCATTTTGATGTGAGATTGTCACTCTATTGCATTTGCTTTAAACTCATTCATTCATTCATTTTCTTTTCGGGTTAATCTGGGGTCGCCACAGCGGAATGAACCGCCAACTTATCTAGCACATTTCACGTAGTGTAGTGTATATATTGTAGTGTATATATTGGGCGAAGCAGTGGCATAGTAGGTAGTGCTGTCGCCTCAAAGCAAGAAGGTCGCTGGGTCGCTGGTTCGAGCCTAGGCTCAGTTGGCATTTCTGTGTGGAGTTTGCATGTTCTCCCTGCGTTCGCGTGGGCAGTCCAAAGAAATGCAGTAAAGGTGAATTGGGTAGGCTAAATTGTCTGTAGTGTATGAGTGTGTGAATGTGTGTGTGGATGTTTCCCAGAGATGGGTTGCAGCTGGAAGGGCATCCGCTGCGTAAAAACTTGCTGGATAAGTTGGTGGTTCATTCCTCTGTGGCCCCCCAGGATTAATAAAGGGACTAAGCCGACAAGAAAATGAATGAATGAATGAATAGTGTATATATTGACTTGATTCTAAATGTAGGAGCGGGTGCAGCCATTTCAATCTTTTTGGCTCGAGACGTCCGGTCTGCTTCCATTCATTTTTAGACGTTAAAAACAGCTCGTTAAGCCGCTTGATGTTGCAAACTGATGCTTTCTTACTTTATTATTCTGCTTTGTCTGTATAGTCATGAACACCCTTGTTTGTAGAGGAAGTAGTTTGACCGTTTATTATTCATAGTCATCGAAATTCCTAGAATCGGAAATTCTGTGTGCGAGTGCAAAAAATTGTTGTGTGCGACCAGTTTCTACTGCAAAATGTTCACCACATGTGCAGATTCGGGAGACATTCAAGCAGAATGCATCTCTGCACTTGAAACACGAAACGCAGCGTTCAGGAATGGTTTAAAACAGTTGTCATGTCAACTTGCTGCAGTAAACAAAAGCCAAGTCCTTAATGCTTGCCCCGCCTTCACGCTCTTCTTATTGGTCCACTGCTCTAGCACTGAAATATCAGCTGTCAATCACTCAGTCAGCGCCTTCTGGCTTGGGATGACAGAGAGAGCTACTACCACGAAAAACTGTAAAGCGCTGAAGATGAGAATGAAGATTACACTGACAGATTTTGTTTTAGAAACCATGACATCTAAAGTTACAAATAATGACACATCTTACTAGTGATCATGTGCTGAATGTTACTCCACCACCTACATATTTCGACGAGGGGGTAAAAGACTTCCACTGGCTTCAAGTCCGCTATGAAAAGTCTTTGGGATGGAGTTTTCAGGTAACTGTTTGCCACATTTAGCACAAGAGCTTCTGTTTAATCCTTTATATAATTGCCAGATGCTGTCCGCCGTGCAAGGGGTAGCTATATGTCAAATTTAACACCACGTACACCATGCAAACGGGCTTACACTCATAAAAGTATTGCTAGGCATTGCTATTAACATGACGTATGCATATAATAAGTTACAGTATACGCCAAAAACATCAGTGCAATATCAGACAGCACCCGTGAGAACAGCACAGTTATATCGTTAACAGATTCATTCATGTCAAGCAGTGTGTGCAGGGCCGGTGAGCGCTCCGTGTGCCTTTCGGTCACTCAGTTTTGTTATAAAAATCAATTTTCTTGTGATAACGGGATTTCATTGAGACATATTTTCCTCACGCTTGCATATATATATATATATTGCTTGTTAGTTTGATTACTGTTAATTTCAAATGCAATAAATATGTTTGTGTAAAACTTGTAGTAACTTTCTCAACTTTTCAAGCGCAGACGGAAGCATCAGAAAATCAGATCGCTGTATGCAAATAGACTAATTTCATGCGGCTGCCATTTTTAAAAGTGAAATCAAGGCTGCGGTGGGAAGAAACCTGGAAGTATCGTTGGGAGTTACACAGGAAGGTTGTGTACTTGGCTGTCTTATCAGCCAAGAGAAAGTGACACAAATTTATAATTTCACCACCTTAATAATGTAATGAGTAATGAGTAAGTAAATGAGACCGGATGTCTCGTGCCAAAATTATTAGAATGGCTGCACCCGCTTGTACACAGAGAATAAGGTGGATAATCAGACTGCAGAAACACTTTGCTTGACATTCTCCCTATGTTTGTTTCATCAGAGGGGAAAAGCCCCGCCCACCGGTGACCATCTCACCCTCATTAGCATATGAGATTAGTCCTGTTATGAATCTGCCACTATGCTGAGACATATGCTTTGTAGCTCCGCCCTCTTTTAAAAAAATGAGCAATCTCATTTGAATTTAAAGCGACAGTCGCCAAAATTACACAATAAGGATCAAAGCCTAAATGCAGCAGTTTAAAAGGGTTATAAAACATTATTTGTGGTGTATTTTGAGCTGAAACACACACACACACACACACACACACTCTAGAGACATCAGAGACTTGTTTTACATCTTATTAAAAGAAGCGCTCACCTTCCCCAGGCTCTTCTCCACCTTGCGGAAGCACTTGTTGAGCGAGAGGTTGTGTCGCACCGAGTTCTTCCATCCAGTAGGGGCACTGGAGAAATATGGGAAGTGCTCCAGGATCCAGCCGTAGATGTCCTTCACTGGCAGAGATTTGCTGGGTGACTGTTCAATCGCCATATAAATGAGCAGAGAGAAAGAGAAGGGCGGTTTGGATTTCACTGAATCCTCTCCGTGTGCTGCTGCGGATGAAATGATGGCGTTTGCGTGATTTCCCTCAATGTCCAGGAGCGGGCCGGCGCTGGCCTGGGCTTCAGTGCCGCCGAGAGTGAAGTTCTGGAGCAGGTTTTCATGGAGCCAGTTGAGGTTGGTGAGCTCCTCGTCTGCGGAGCTGCGGTCCAGGCTGGTGGGCATAGGACTGGCAGCGCATTCGGCTTCGGGCAGTGACACACACACGCCACGCAGACATGAGAGCTCCGCCTGCACGCCCGGAGACTCCGCTTTCTTATCCGGCGACATCTCAATGATTGGACCCATTAAATCAAGGATGTCTGATGGGGGAATAGAAGAAAACAAGATTAGTTTATTTTGAAGACAAAACACAAAAATGAAGACAAATGTATTGGCCCTCGTTAGAAATGTGTGTTATTTTGCTTTGAATAACTAACTGTACGAACATAAATAGTGACTGAGGAAAAGTATTATTCTGATGACAAGTGCAATGCTAAACAAATAAACCTGAGAAATTACTAAAGGAAAAAAGAATGCACAATATATCTGAACCATATTGATTATTGGCCAATATTGGTAATTTAGTTAATAGTGTAACAAATAAATAGTAATAAATAGTAATAGTAATAGTAATAAATAAATGTTTGAATGAATGAATGAATGAATGAATGAATGAATGAATGAATGAATGAATGAATTAATGAATGAATGAACGGATGCATTTATGTTTAAGTTAATGAATGAAAGAATGTAAAAAATAAATGATTGAATATTTGAATGAATGAATGAATGAATGTTTGAATTAATGAATTAATAATTGTACGTTTGTTTGAGTTAATGAATGAATGAATGAATGAATGAATGTCTGAATGAACGATTTATTATTTGAATGAATGTCTGAAGGCAATAATGAATAGATGAATGTTTGAATGAATGAATACATTTGTTTGTTTGAGTTAATGAATGAATGAATGTTTGTTTGAGTGAATGAATGAATATTTTAATGAAAACTGTTTGAAGGAATGAATGAATGTCTGAAGGAAAGAATGAATGGATAAATGTTTGAATTAACAAATTAATTTGAATTAACGAATTGAATTAATGAATTATGTTTGATGTAATGAATGAATGTTTGGGTTAATAAATGTCTGAATGAATGAATAAATAAATGAGCGAATGAATTTATGTTTGTTTGAGTTAATGAATAGATGTCTGAATGAATGATTGAATCCTATGTCTATGGGAAAGAATGAATGGATGAATGTTTGAATTAATGAATGAATGTTTGTTTGAATTATTCGATGAATAGGTTTGAGTTAATGATTGAATGAATGTTTGGGTTAATGAATGAATATTAAAATGAACGAATGAATAAATGTCTAAAGAAAAGAACAAATGTTTGAATGAATGAATAAACAAATTAATTTATGTTTGGGTTAATTAATGCCTGAATGAATGACTGAATGTCTAAATGGATGAATTTATGTTTGAGTTAATTATTGTCTGAATGAATGACTGAATGTCTAAAGAAAATAATGAATGAATGGATGAATTTATGTTTGAGTTAATTAATGCCTGAATGAATGACTGAATGTCTGAAGAAAATAATGAATGAATGGATGAATATGTGTTTGAGTTAATGAATGAATAAATGTTTGTTTGGGTTAAAGAATGAACTAATGTTTGAATGAATGAGTGTTAAAATAAATGAATAAATGATTGATTGAATGAATGAATGTTTGAATAAATTAATGTTTAAATGTATGAATGATTAAATGCATGAGTAATTGTATGAACGTTTGAATGAGTGAATGTTTAGATGAATGAAAGATTGAATGAATGAGTGATTGTATGAATGAGTGATTGTATGAATGAGTGATTGATTGAATTATTGTTTAGGTTGAATGAATGATTGAATGAATTAGTGATTTTATGAATAAATGAATGAGTGTTTGTATGAATGAATGAATGAATGTTTAGATTTTTGAATAAATGAAGTGTTTGAATGAATGTTTTAATGAATGTTTGAGTGATTGTATGAATGAATGAATGTTCAAATAAATGTTTGCTTGAACGAATGAATGTTTAGATTATTAATTGACTGAATGAATTATTGAATGAACGAATGTATGGGTGATTGTATGAATGAATGTTTGAATGAATAAATGTAAGAAAAAATAAATGTTTGAATAGATGAATGATTGAATGAGTAAGTGATTGTATGAATGTTTGAATGAGTGAATGTTTAAATTAATAAATGACTGAATGAATGAGTAATTGTCTGTCTGAATGAATGAATGAATGAATGTTTGAGTGATTGAATGAATTAATGTTTAGATTGAATGAATAATTGAATGTTCAAACAAATGAATGATTAAATGAGTGATTGTATGAATGAATGAATGAATGTTGAATGAATGAATGAATTAACTGAGTGACTGCTTAAAAGAATCTGATAATCTGTTCTTGATTCTTGAAGACATGAATGGGCAGCATAAATCTGCTACAGCTGAAGGAGCAGCTCTTGTGTCTGAGGGTTCTTGATGTTTTGTGAGAGCGTCTGAAATGACCGGGTCTCATCCTCATCACCGCCCACCTCCTCACACACACACACACAGCTGCTAGTTAGTTAACTGTCCACTAGAGACTCCAAACCAGCAGAAAACACACATGCAGACGCTCATCCATTACTGAGGAAACGAGAGGTGACAGTGTTGCTTAGGCAACCCAGAGCATATAAAGGGCCGCTGATGGTTATTTGCATTTGTATGAAAGAGTTCAGAGGGAAATTTATAGAAAGCATGGTGAAATCGGCTTCCATCTGGACTGGATTGATTGTGTGTGGATGGAGATTGTGATCAACATTATACTGATTCATATATTGGTGTGTTGTTTCAGGTAATGTGCAATTAAAGTAATAACGTAAAAGGTGCATTTAAATAAAATAAAGCCATGAATAAAATAAAATGAAATAAAATAGGGCGGCACGGTGGAACAGTGGGAAGCACGATCGCCTCACAGCAAGAAGGTCTCTGGTTCGAGTCCCGACTGGGTCAGTTGGCATTTCTGTGTGGAGTTTGCATGTTCTCCCCATGTATGTGTGTGAATAAGTGTGTATGGGTGTTTCCCAGTGATGGGTAGCAGCTGGAAGGGTATCTGCTGTGTAAAACATATGCTGGAAAAGTTGGCGGTTCATTCTGCTGTGGCGACTCCAGATTAATAAGTGGACTAAGCTAAAAAGAAAATGAATGAAATTAAATAAAATAGGGCAGCACAGTGGGACAGTGGGTTACACAATCGCCTCACTGCAAGAAGGTCGCTGGTTCGAGCCCCGGCTGGGTTAGTCGGCATTTCTGTGTGAAGTTTGCATGTTCTCCCCGTGTTGGTGTAGGTTTCCTCCGGGTGCTCCTGTTTCCCCCACACTCCAAACACATGTTTACGAATGCCCACGACACCCTACGTCAAGAAAATAGTGCCGAATTCATGACAAATTTGTGTAATCTGACTGGGGCTTAATCTTGATGCTCATCATAGACGTCACGCGATGACTTATCGTGAAGGAACGCATAGTCTGGCACATTTGTTACCCACAACAAGGCAAGATTTTATCAAGGAAGCAAATTCACATAATCGGACATCGCGACAATTGTAACCGACAATAAAAATTGTGTGTCTGACCGGGGCTTTAATCTTTGCCCAGCACTATCATTAACTAAAAGCAAAATAATTTACTAATAAAAAAATAAACAAACAAAAACATAACGGCTAAATATTCACCGAATATCAAAATAAAAATTTAATCCTGTCGTTCAAAACCAATTTCTTTAATTTTTTTTCAAATACACAGTTGAAGTCAGAATTATTAGCCCCCCTGTTTATTTTTCCCCCAATTTCTGTTTAACAGAGAGCAGATTTCCTCAACACATTTCTAAACATCATAGTTTTATTAAGTCATCTCTAATAACTGATTTATTATATTTTTGTCATGATGACAGTAAATAATATTTGACCTGATATTTTTCAAGACACTTCTATACAGCTTAACGTGGCATTTACAGGCTTGACTGGGTTAATTAGGTTAACTAGACAGGTTAGGGTAATTAGGCAAGTTATTGTATAATAATGGTTTGTTCTGTTGACAGTCGAAAAAAATTAGCTGAAAAGGGCTAATAATTTTGACCTTAAAATGGTTTTTAAAAAATTAAAGCTGCTTTTATTCTAGCCGAAGTAAAACAAATAAGACTTTCTCCAGAAGAAAAAATATTATCAGACATACTGTGAAAATGTCCTTGCTCTGTTAAACATCGTTTGAGAAACATTTTAAAAAGGAAAGAAAATTCAGGGCGGGCTAATAATTCTGACTTCAACTGTATATATTGCAATTTAGAACATTTTATGTCAGAAACTAATGTTTTCATTTGCGTTTATGATAATGAAACACTTTCAGAAAAAAAGGTACACAGGGTACAAATAATGTCCCTTAAGGAACAGTTTTGTATTTTCGTAAAAGTTGCACCCTATATGGTACAGAAAATACCTCTGAGACTGCTCTGTACCTTTGATGGTACAATTGAAATGAAGGTACACAATTGTTATCATAAAAAGTTGTTTATGAGTAAAAACAAAGACCGTACGGATCAGGTAGTTGAAATGGTAGGCTACAAATAATCAATTCGGTATGGATTAATTAATTTTTCTTAAATAAATAATTAATTCACTTCCGCCTATGACGACGATAACAACATCCATCGCAATGTTTCACATAAGACATTGTACGATGCCAAATTGGTCGACATCGCCCAACCCTAGTATGGTACATAAAATCATAAAAAAGGGTTCTTTTAAAGATAAAACATTAGTATTAAAAATGAATAAACGCATATCTTGTAAAACTTGGCACAACTTTTGGCCAATTCTCATTTTGAACAACATTTTTGTCAAAGAAAAAAGACAACACTTCCTTTTTAAACTCTGAAGAAATGCCATCAGTAGCTAACAGAAACAAGCAAAAACATAATTTATTCTCAAACCCTTTACTACACACTGTAAATCCAGAACAACAGAGAATTCAAGTGCTCTTTCATTGTTTTCCAAAGCTGTATGCATTAAAGAAAAGATTCATTGGATTTACTTTTTTTTTTTTTAAGGTAAGTGGTTGCAAACAATTTATACGGGCTGAATTTAAGCAAACAAATTGAATGTAGCAACGTTCAACTTAACTTGTTTGTTTAAATTCAGCCCGTATAAATTGTTTGCAACTACTCACCTTAAAATAATTGAGTAAATCTAATGAATAATTTTTATCAGAGCACGTCTCATTCAATTGTTTCAGAGTATCCTCTATAACTGAATGCCAACAGTTGGCCGGCCGTTAAGCCGAGCAGCACAAATATATATTTATGTAAAAAGCACAGATGAGCTCCAGCCGCTGCATTACGACAGAAAGCAGGTCAATGGCGTCGAGCGAATCAGCAAATCCCCGCCGTCTAGTCACAGCACGCTCAAATCCGTGTCACCATGACAACCGCGCTGTCAGTTCAATTAGGAGGGCGGATTAGACAGTGGATTGAGCGAGCGCAGGGAAAGTCCATCCGGTTAAAGCATCAAGCGGCATCACTCTCACATCACTCACTGACACCAGACGGAGGTTTCACCGCGCTTTTTTTGTAACCGCTCAACTAGGTCAGACAGGAGCAGACTGCCGAGGGTCATGCATTAAACAGCATCTGAGCAATTCCAGTGTTACAGATGTGACATTTGCAGTAAAAAAACTTAAGATTTAAAGTCACAGAGAAAGAATATGATAACATTAAATTGAAACATCTGTTTATGTGTGCCAAAACTACTAACCACAGAGTTCTGGGATCAGAAATATCAATCTGTAAACATTTATTTCGATTTTAAATGAGGAAAATAAGCAGGCGTTATGGATGTGACCAAAAAGTTAGTGAGTTTACATGTTATACAATATACTTTGTAGAAAATTCTGTGAATTAAACCGCACAACCCTAAAGAAATGATGCTCATCAAAAGCTCATGAGAGAACAAACACAGGGTTCCTGCAGGTTTCATTCAGTCAATTTTAAGACCACAAAGAATGAAATTTTAGACTTATTTAGGGTTAAGATTTTTTTCTAATGGCCCAGCATTATCATGAGGAATCATGTAAATGATTTAATTTTTTCCGCCTGATTAGGGAATTTAATTTGGGGAATTCGCTGTAAAATGTCTAACAGCTTGTGAACTATCTCTTTACAATAAAAAAACTTAAATCTAAAAATATATGGTTTTATTGAGATGTGTTGTTGGTCATTAGATTGATATAGGCCCAAACTGAGTAGCTTCACTTGAACGAAAATAAATTCAGAACCGTTTAAAACAATTAAGGATCTACAACTCAATATGTCAGTAAATGTAATACTTTTTAACGCCTAAAATTTAGGTTTTGAAATTTAAGACTTTCTAAGACCCAGCAAAAACCCTGAAACATGATTGGTTTTATTTATTTGACATTTTTGCATTAATGATGGGAAAGCTTGTTTATTGATGTCTTTGTTATGGATGTGACGGATGTGAAATTGGCACTTGTGTGACTTTGGTAAATCAAATATAATTGTTTGAAAACATTGGCAGAGACATATTGGAGTATTTTTACAGTACTTTAACATCCTACATAAAAAAAAACCTACAAAGACTTTCGTTATTTTGGTGAAAACAGAGCAGAGTTCAAATTTGCATGGAACAGGGTTCATGCACATTTTTACTACTAAAATTCCAGGACTTTTCCAAAACTTTCAGGTAAATATTGATGACCTAATGTTTCATGTAATGTCTATGTAAATAATACAAAATGCATGTTCAAATTTATTACAGCATATCAAAAGAATGTGACAATGTATGTAGTTTATGAGTATTTTATACCGGTATAGTAGTTTTAAAAAATATCTTGTGTGAAAATTGAGAAATGTTATTATCTTATTAAATTAGCACAAATTAGCCTTTAGCACCCACATTATCTTATCTCTGTAGTAAGAGATTGTTTCTGGACATAACACTCAAATGTATCTTGAATTACAATTAATGCAGGTGAAAGAGAGGTGAAGCTGAAACTGCAAGTAGTTTTTTGCCCTAAACAGAGAATGTCAGGTGAGGGGATAGACAACAAAATTTTATTTTAAATTTACACAATATTCAAGTACACAGATATTTGTTAAACAATTTTCCAAGACTTTTCCAAAACATTTTGGGTTTATTTATTTTTCCAAAACTTTTCCAGGCCTGGAAAATGCCAAAATTCCATGACTTTTCCAGGTTTTCCAGGACCGTATGAACCCTGATGGAATGGCTCATCTAAGGAAACGCACAACACTGTCTGGCTAGATTTGGAAATGTCTAAAACACTAGAAGTGACATTCAACTACTATTAAAAAAAACATTAGTTGAGAACGACTCTTATGCCAAGTTCAGACTGCAATGATTTTAGCCCCAATTTTGACTCTGCAACAGTTTTTGAGAAATCACAGACAAATGCCTGAAACCACAGGCAAATTAATGTTTCAAATAAATGCTGTTTATTATTCTTTTTAATGAATCCAAACATGCACAATCAGTATAATCCAACACAAAAAATTATTCTAAAGAAATTACACTGCGTTATTCAGTGTTCAGTGCTGAAGGTTTACCTTAAAACAAGACATTGACCCTAAGCACAAAGCTAAAATAACAAAGGAGTGGCTTCACAACAACTCTGTGACTGTTATTGAATGGCCCAGCCAGAGCCCCGATTTAAACCCAATTGAGCATCTCTAGAGAGATCTAAAAGTGACTTTCCACCAACGTTTACCATCCCACCTGACTCAAGAACTGGAGAGGATCTGCAAGGAGGAATGGCCCAGATGTGAAAAACTTGTTGCATCTTTCCTAAAAAGACTCATGACTGTATTAGATCAAAAGGGGGCTTCTACTAAATTCTAAGCAAAGGGTCTGAATGCTTAGGACCATGTGAAAACACAGTTTTTATTTTTTAATAAATCTGCAAAAATGTCATAAAGTGTTTTTCAGTCAATATGGGGTGCTGAGTGGACATTAATGAGGAAAAAAATAACCTTAAATCATGTTAGCAAATGGCTGCAGTATCACAAACAGTGGAAGCTGTAAGGGGGCTCTGAATACGTTCCATACTCACTGTATAGCATGAGCAGGACAGTCCAGTTCACTAACAGATGACTCTTATGAGTTGGCTCTCGAAATGAATAACACAAAAAGGCAGAAGTGTGATTTTGAGGTATGACTTTTCCCTGAATTAACTAAATGTGAGAGCATTTAAAGAATCATTATCTGACTCGCTTACTACCAGTAAAACTTTGGCTTCTTTAGGAAAAATGTCTGCCTTTTCAGTTGTTTTACTACAAACTCCCTCAGATTAAGAAAAGAGCAACTGAACTCAAACGCTCTGAAAGAACATTTGAACTTGAATCAAAAGGAAAATATCCTGCAAAGAGGAAAACGCCGTGGAGAGGCGGCTGGAAAAGAGCTGGTGGAGAATGAGTGAGCAAATGAAAGGTTGAGGAGTGCCATGGAAACAGTCAAATTAATAAATAAGTCATAAGCAGTGCATGATGAATCACAACTCGGAGGAAAGTGGAGTTATCAGACATGTCAGGCAGCAACAGAACTGCCCGAATGCGTTACAGCAAAGCTGCATCCCTAAAGCCCCAAACACAAAACATAGAAGTCTTCCTTTGAAAGCTTTACAAAAAGTCAGACCCATAAAACAAGTAAAAGAAGAAGCACATCTCAGTACTCAAATATATACCTGCCTTATATTTATATAGAAAATAATATGAATAAAGGCATATGTTTAAATAACAGGGTTTCTGCAGGTTTCACCAAGTTAAATTTAAGACTTTAGGACATTAAGACTTTTTCAAATGAATTTTTTAAATGATTTTTTCAAATGGCCTAGATGGTAAAAAGTTTTATTTGCCTTATCAAAACAAAAATAAAACTATAATTGAATACATTTAATGATACAAGAATAAATTAATAATAAAAATATTAATATTTTAAATTAAGATTTGAAATATTGCTATTTTAAATAAGCTCTACGTATATCCATACATGTTTTTCCGAGATAAATTCTTTAAAATAAAAAATTAACAAATGTTTTTAATGTTTTAAAAACTATAATAAACCAAATCTATGTACAACAATCTGTCCAGGTCGATGTCCTCAGCAGTAAATACATGGAGAACTTTTAAACAAATGTTATTATGTGGAAAATAATTAAACCATTATGATAAAAAGAGTTAAAAATGACCTTTTTATGTACTAAGTTTAAAGTTTTATTGAGATGGATTGTTGGTGAGTGTATGGGTTTTGGCCAGATTGTGTAGCAATACATGAACAAACGACAATTAAGACCTGTTTAAAAAAAAGATTTAAGACGTACAACACAAAATTTCAGTAGACTTAAGGCTTTTTAAGGCCTAAAATTTCGATTTGGGATTTAAGACAATTTAAAATAAATAAATAAATAAATACATTTTACAGTAAATAAAACAAAACTAAAAAAACAAAACACAAAAATGTTCTGTCATACAAGTCCCGATTGTTAAATTAGGTTTTAAAATAATACAAATGAAAACAAAGAAATAATGACACCAAAATATAGAAAAACTAAATATTTATTCATTCATTTTCTTTCAGCTTAGTCCCTTTATTTATCAGGAGTCGCCACAGTGGAATGAACCGCCAACAATTACAGCATATGTTTTATGCCGCTGATGCCCCTCCAGCCACAACCCAGTACTGGGAAACACCCATAAACTCTCACGTTCACACACATACTCATACACTACAGCCAATTTTATTCATTCATTCATTCATTTTCTTTTCGGCTTAGTCCCTTTATTAATCTGGGGTTGTCACAGTGGAATGAACCGCCAACTATTCCAGCATATGTTGCAGCTAATGCAGCAGATGCCCCTCCAGCAGCAATCCAGTACTGGGAAACACTCATACACTCTCACATTCACTCACACATACATGCACTATGGCCAATTTTGTTTACCTAATTCACCTATAGCACGACTGTGGGGGAAATCAGAGCACCCAGAGAAAACCCACACCAATACGAGGAGAACATGCAAACTCCACACAGAAATGCCCAGCTGGGACTCGAACCTGCGACCTTTTTGCTGTGAGGCGACAGTACTAACCACTGAGCCACTGTGCTGCCCTTAAAACAAAATATAAAATGTAAAAAAATAAAAGCAAAAAAAAAAAAAAAACATGATGAACAAAATAAAATAAATGATAAAATCATCAAAATAAAATTTAAGCAAAATAAATAAATAAATAAATAATTTTAAGAAAAAAATTAATAAAAATAAAAATAAATGTAAAAAATTAAGAAAATTACTAATAATCAAATAAAATGAAAACAAAATATCAAAACATAAAATATTGAAATTAAGATGAAAAAAACTAAATAGAATTTAAATAAAACCAAACTTCAAAACAAAGAAATCTGTGGATAAAAAAATAAAATAAAGTCTCAAAACACATCTCAAAATACCAAAATAAATAAAAAAATAAAACAATAAAATGATAATACAAAAAGATTATTTAAAATACAAAATATTACATTTAAAACAAAACTAAAAAGCAAAAGTTTATACAGTTCTGTTTGGTTCTCGACTCTGATTGGCTGATAGCTGTGAGATTTTAAAGTAATATCAGCATTCGTACAACTTCTTCACCCGTATGTATTACTCTGCCAACACGAGTGGCAAGCCGAAGACTACAGTTTAACAAATACTGCTGCTGTTGGACAACATAATGTACTTTTGAGGCTTTTTTAGGTGAGAATGTAGTGGTTTAGATTGCAACTATGCAGTTTATTTATAAGGACAGTGCCTATTTGACATATTTACAATTTGGATGATTCAGCGTGTTGGCGGCCATCATCCTGCCATACTGAGCAGAGCAAAGACAGTTGATGTTCTGCCACAAGATGGCAACAGAGACTTATAAATAGAGACCTATTAGTAAATCTTTAGTGGAGAAAAACAGCATTTTCCCAGTGTAAATTTCAAACTACAGCTGATCAAATCATTATAAAACAGGTAAATGACACCCTAAGTCAATCTCTTTCTTTTGTATGTTGTAGTGCTGTATTTATACCATAGTAGATCGGTAGTGTTTGCTTTGGCTTTTACGGGGTTAATTATTGTGATCTCCCGATTGCAACAGAGAATTACTGGGAAATCTCTGTAGACTGATGCCATTTCATGCCGTTCAGCCTTATCATTTTAAAATGTGAGCAAAATCACCTGTTTTGTCATCACTTTAAAGCAGGGATCACCAACCTTGTTCCTGGAGGGCCGGTCTCCTGCAGAGTTTAGCTCCAACCCTAATCAAACACACCGGAACAAGCTAATCAAAGTCTAATTAGGTATACTTGAAACGGGCAGGCATGTGTGTTGAGGCAAGTTGAAGCTAAACCCTGCAGGGCACAGGACCTCCAGAAACAAATTGGTGTCCACTGTTTTAGAGCTAGTATTGAAATGATTCTCTAGCGTAATATCTAAAGTGAACTGGCAACGGTGATGTCAGCTGCAGATGTGAATGGATGGCGGAAGAAAGTAGTTCCTCTTACAAAGGGGTTTTTGAGATTCTCCGTGTTTGATTTTCTATTTATATACAATTATGCCGTTGAACTGTTGTATAAAAGCAACATCACACTCATAGCAGTGCGAAATGGCTGTATATCAGCACTCGAGTGGCCTCGAGTCAACACACACCTCCCACCAGTGCCGATATACAGCTATATCACACTGCCATATTATAATGATGATAATAATGAACACTATACATTACATTTTAAAAAGAAAAAAAAATGAAGAACTTCTAAAATAAAAAACTGCAAAAAAAATAATAATAAAAAATAAAAGCCAGGACTTTCTATGTTCTACATCCACCCTTTTTTTAACCATGCAGACCTACAGTAAAGCATGCATATCCATTATCCATTTACTAGACATGCTGATGAGCCTTTTTACTGTGTTGTAACCTTGTCTAAGTACCCCTAACTGGCCGGAGTCATTACCATACACACAAGACTGCTCCCGTTAACCCATTAACTTTAACCGCACTATCCGCTCTATAGCCTCCAGGTAGTTCATTAACCCCTATTAGCAACACAAACTCTGACCTACACTAAAGCTGCTTCACCCTAATAATCCCCAGGTGCTGCCGGCTCATAAAAAAGCACAGCGATTTGAGACGTTGCCACTACATTTGAGCAACAAGGGGAAGTGCTTTTTATGTGATTAGCTCATAGTCGATTATCATTGCCGTTGTGATTATCATAATTATCGGTGCTCTTATCAAAACGGCATCAAAGCGGCGGCCGGTAATGGCACACTTGTGAGGGAGGGAGACAGAGCACTAATGAGGGATGGTTGTAGCGAGGGAAGACGATCTGATCAGAGAGATGCCACCAAGCTCATCTGCAAGTTAAAAATTCACATTCAATGCCAGGCCTTTTCATTCATGAGAGAGAACGAGAGAGGCAGGTGCCAGCCGTGGCTTCATTTCAATCTCTTTCATCCATGGAAAACAGGCATGCCTGGTTTTCTTGCATTGGAAAATTTTCAGCAAAATGTAAAATAAATAAATAAAATAAATAAATTTCAGCATTTGACAAATTTTCTGCAAAATGAAAAAAATAAAACTAAATAAATTAAATTAATTCTGCATGGAAAAAATCAGCAAGAAGAAAAAATAAATAAACAAACAGATTTTGTCATTAACAAATTTTCAGCAAAATGTAAAAGAAAAATTAAATTCTGCATGGACCAATTTTCAGCAAAATGTAAAAATAATAAATAATAAATAAATGTCTGCATTAACAAAATTTCAGTAAAATAAAAAAAAAGTAAATAAATAAATACATTGAATTCTGCATTGACAAATTTCAGCATAATAAATAAATGAATCAATAAATAAAAATTCTGCATGGACAATTTTAGCAAAAAGAAATAAATGAATAAATAAATTAATAAAATTCTGCTTTGACAAATTTTTGCTAAATAAATAAACAAATAAATAAATCAATAAATAAAATTTTGCATTGACAAATTTTAGCTAAATAAATAAATAAACAAACAAATAAATAAAATTCTGCATTGACAAATTTTAGCTAAATAAATAAATGAACAAATAAATAAATCAATAAATAAAATTCTGCATGGACAAATTTTCCCCAAAATAAATAAATAAATAAATAAATAAAAATTCTGCATGGATAATTTCAGCAAAATTAAATAAATGAATAAATAAATAACATTCTGCACGGACACATTTTTAGCAAAATAAATTAATTTAAATTAAATTATGCGTGGACAAATTTTCAACAAAATGTACAATAAATAAATAAAATTCTGCATGGACCATTTTTTTTTTGACCAAAATGTATAAATAAATAATTCAATAAATAAATAAAAT
The DNA here is from genome assembly GCF_052040795.2 of Danio rerio. Taxonomy (NCBI): domain Eukaryota; kingdom Metazoa; phylum Chordata; class Actinopteri; order Cypriniformes; family Danionidae; genus Danio; species Danio rerio. Next base: position 51,284,422 of record NC_141033.1, on the reverse strand, counting down.
TCTGCATGGACCAATTTTCACCAAAATAAAAAACAAAATAAACACATAAATAAATTTCTCCATTGACATATTTTCAGCAAAATGTTAAAAATAAATAAATAAAGACCAGCATTAATAAATTTTGTTATTTTCTATTTACACAAATTTACCATTTGCCCAGTTTTAAATAAAGTGAGACAAACACAATCACTGAATGAGACCATTCGAGTATTTCAAAGTATATAAACAGTATATATTAAAAAAAATTGTAAATTCAATGTGTTCAAAATGTATAAACTATTAATTGACTGAATTTACAAAAAAGGTACTGTATTGTGATGCATATTGTTATCTGGAAACAAAATGATTTATATTGTGATACGATATTATGCCTTTAAAACTTCGTTTTCTTGACCATTTCACTATTTCAACACAAATATATAAAGCTAAATAAAATATTTTGACCTCAAATGACATTGTTTGCTACTCAATAGATATAGATTGAAGGCATCTCCTGAAATACTACAAAAGCAAAACAAAGCCATTTTTCCTACAATCTGTGTTGATGAGAACAGATTTTACACAGGAGGAAAACCGATAGCCTGATTCATAATTCATGGCGGTCCAGCCTTTTAAGTCCTTTATACCCTCATAATAGCTCGTATATACTGCGTAAACGGCATTATGTAATTGTTAATTATTGATAACTTGCACAAAGGATGGCAGGTGTGGATTTAGAGAAGACCATTTCTGACCCACAAACAACTCCTATATGAATGAATAAATAAATAAATTAATTAATTAATTAATTAAAATCCAGGTTTGAAATCAAAGGATGTAAAAAGGAAAGATATGACCAACCAGATTTATGCAGGTTTTTGATAATTCAATCTATTTCCTCATGTAAATGTGTGTAAATATATATTTACCCTGCCTTTATATTAATTTCAATACAAATTTTATTGAATAATATGCAAATATTTTGATAATTTAGGAACAATACAGTTTGTAAAGTTATTTTTTTGTCTGTTACTGGATGTGTTATTTGACAGAACTGCTGTAGCTTTGTTTACCAAACAAATTATTCTAAATGGATTCATTAAACATTAAAGGCATAGTTCACCCAGTAAAAATGAAGTTTATTTTAATGCAAAATACGAATATCATTGTTTATACAGAGATAGTTTTTCTTCAACTTCTACAAACCCTAAATATACTGCCTAATATAAAAATTGACAGTAATGATAATAAAAATACCAAGAATGCAAGAAAAAAATATATAAACTGCATAAAATAAGAAAGCAAAAAAAAAAAAAATAATATATATATATATATATATATATATAAAATAAACAGACAACAATAATGGGTGTTGCAATCAGGGATAGTGCTGTGATATCTTACAATTGTAGGCTAGAATACACTAAGCAGGAGAGTCTGAACAGAGAGAGAAAAGAAAAGTCAAATTACAGTTACATATACAAAATAAGTCACATAACTACCCGGGAAGAATGAGTATAGCAGAGAAATATGATAATCAGGGTTTCCAAACATATGAGAATTTGCTAGAACCTTTCATGGAATATTAATTTTTCCCCAAGTGTATATAAAATCAGATCTTGACCACAAAGAAACTTTATAAGATATTTTTTATGAGATATAGTTGTAATTGTAGTTGTATTTGTAGTTAAATTTTTATTAGCCCCCTTCGAATTTTTTTCTTCTTCTCTAAATATTTCCCAAATGATGTTTAACAGAGCAAGGAAATTTTCACAGCACATCTGATAATATTTTTTTTCTTCTGGAGAAAGTCTACTTGTTTTATTTTGGCTAGAATAAAAGCAGTTTTTAATTTTAGGGACAATATTATTAGCCCCTTTAAGCTATATTTTTTCTTGATTGTCTACAGAACAAACCGTCATAATACAATAACTTACCTATTTACCCTAACCTGCCTAGTTAACCTAACTAACCTAGTTAAGCCTTTAAATGTCACTTTAAGCTGTATAGAAGTGTCTTAAAAATATCTTGTCAAATATTATTTACTGTCATCATGACAAAGATAAAACAAATCAGTTATTAGAAATGAGTTATTAAAACTATTATGATTAGAAATGTGTTGAAAAAATCTTCTCTCTGTCAAACAGAAATTAGGGAAAAAGTAAGCAAGCAGTCTAATAATTCAGGGGGGCTAATAATTCTGACTTCAACTGTATGTTGCAAAAAGCTGAAAAAACATTTTGGAAAAAACTTATTCTGTGAAAGTCATCGGTTACATGTTAACGACATTTTTCAAAGTATCTTCTTTAGTTTTTAAAAAAAGAAATTCATAAAGACTTAAAACAAGTAAAAGGTGAGTAAATGATGACAGAATTGTTTTACGAATGAATTGTCATTGTTTTGGGTGAACTATTTCTTTGAATAAAAATATATTTTTTTTATTTAATGCACTAAAAAAACAATGATTCATTAGATTTAATGATTTTTAAGGTAAGTGGTTGCAAACAATTTTTATATGGGCTGAATTTAAACAAACAAATTAAGTTGAACATTACTCAGTTTAACGTTTGTTTGTTTCTTTGTTTGTTTAAATTCAGCCCTTATAAAAATTGTTTGCAACGACTTACACCTTAAAAAATCTAACAAAAATCCAATAAATAGTTTTTTCAGTGTGGATACTCATGAGCCCCTTTCACACATACAGATCTTTCCGGAAAATTGCCGGCAATTTTCCGGAAAGGTTGTATGTGTGAACAGGTCCTTTTTGAAAATACCGGTAAATTCGTTCTGGCTATTTTCCGGAAAGAGAAGTTGTAACATTACCGGCAATTTGCCGGAATGCTGCGCTGTGTGAATGCAGAAGGAAGATTCCCGTAATAAGCGCGTGCACGTCTAGAACGTGCTGACGTGAGACGTCTGCTTTAGCCAATCACAACAGTCAGAAGCATTTACGTCCGTGCGGTTTGTGAGAATAAAAGCCTTTGAATATTTTTCCAGACACATTTAGCTGCTAGAAGTTAGTCAGATCACGTTTATATGTTCTTCTTAATGCCAACTGTGTAAATAATCATCGATGAGATACTTATGATAAGCCGTTGTTTGTTTACCTTCAAGCTTTGCGTGTGCCTGTGAAACAGCCTGTGAGCGCCTGCACACACACATATTATGAACATCTCGACATGCGAAAGTGATCCTGCGAAAGTTGTTCACAGTATTGATCATCCACAGAGTTTGTAATTTAGTCAAATGTTTACAAACACAAGCGCAGCCGTTTAAAGCTCATTTGTGGTGAATGATGTCAGAATTTACCGGTATTTTGGAATGGATGTGTGAATGCTCTTTTCCGTAAAATTTCCGTAACGTCCTCGCCTGTGTGAACAGCGCTTTTTTGAATATACCGGTAAAGTCGTTCCGGAAATTTTCCAGATATTTACTGGTATCACTGTGTGAAAGGGGCTTTTGTCTTTCTATGCATGCATGCTTTGCTTTCAAAAAATTTAAAAGTTCAAAATGACGTTCTTCAGCAGTAGCAGAAACTTTTATAAATGCCAATTCTTTATTAACTTTTACAGTTCTGTAAAAATAATTTTTAAAATTACTATATTTTTACAAAAACAGATTTAAAAAAAAAAATGGATAAACGCCTTGCTTTCTCCACAACCACAATCTAGTTAATCATAATTTAACATTTACATGATTATAGAGGTTATGCATCATTGAGAGAATATCTTTGGCAACCTTTTATTTAATTTTTTATTTATTTATTTTCTTGGTGAGATTAATTTAATATTTTTATGTGTATGTATATAAGTTCAAGTTCAAGTTCATTTAATTATAGAGCACATTTAAAAACAGTCAAAAGACTGACCAAAGTGCTGTACATAAGACAAGGTAAAAACAAAAAGACAAAATTTAAAAACATAGAAATAAGGCAAGAGAAACTATTAAAATAATCTTAAAAAGCCAAGCTAAAAAGGTACGTTTTAAGAAGTGATTTAAAAATAGATAATGATGGAGCCATTCTAATCTCAAGGGGCAAGGTGTTCCACAACCGAGGACTCGCCACAGAGAAAGCTCTGTCCCCTCTACGTTTCAGCCTGGACTACGGAACTGAAAGAAGATTCTGCTCACTTGACCTAAGAGATCTCACGGGAGTGTAAAAATGAAGCAGCTCTGAGATATAGGATGTAATATGAAAATATATGTATACATGAGTGAAAAGGATATATATATATATATATTTATACAACAGTTCTGTGTGGTTATTGAATCTGATTGGCTGATAGCCGTGATATATTAAGTAATATTAGCACCCGTACAGCCTATTTACCCTTTGTGTATTACTCCGCCCACATACAGCCAGCAACAAGCAGACACTACAGATCTGAAGTTTAAAAGATGCACGCTCAGCTGTTTAACTGTCAGTTTATGATTTGAATCCAACGCCGAAGAAAGTAGTTCCTCATACAAAAGGGTTTTTGAGACTCTCCATGTTTGATTTTGTTTTTATATACACAATTATGCCGTCAAACTATTGTATAAACGTAATATCACACTCGTAGCAGTGCAATATGGCTATATATCGGCACTAGTGGGAGCACTAAGGCACTCGGCCTGCGGCCTCGTGTCAACGCACGACTCCCACCAGTGCCGATATACAGCCATATCAACATGCTACTCATGTGATATTGCTCATATATGTATGTATGTATGTATGTATGTATGTATGTACGCGTATACATGTATGCATTTATTTATGTATGCATGCATGTATGTATGTATGTATGTATATAAATTTTTTGTTTTCCGTTTGGTCTATAATCTATAAAATTAAGCAAAAGAAAAAAAAAACTATATATATATATTACAATCATAACCCATAATCTTATATACCCCAATCTTTGAACATAGACATGAAAACGACTTAAAACAACTCAAATGAATGCCAATCTTAAACGTTTTGGTGCACAGATTTAGGCTTGGTCTCATTTTAAAGTTGATGCTTGTAAGATTGTAGCTGAAATGAAAAAAAGTTTAAAAAGCTCAGAAAAACAAATGGTATGTGTCTTAATGTTTGTAAAATCAATAAAACAATGAATATATATTTTGATATATTACATAAAATATGTATTCATGTCTAAAGTATGAAAAATATGCCTTTAGTTTTTAGCGTCAGACACTCAAATTGCACATAAATTGCACTCAAATTACACATAAATCATCATATTTATTATACAAAATTCTGCACAGAAATTGCAAACAAAAGCTCTGCAGATTCTGGCTGGCTCTGGTTATGACCTACAAAGCCATCAGAACAGGAGTGTTTTATCCCTCGGCATCAGGTGGGGTGATGTTTCACCAAACGAGATGGAGTGTCTAATGGACAGAGATCAATACGTCCTGGAAATGCTGAGGCCAGCATTATGAGATATCACTGCGCCTCAGATCTAAGCCTCAAGGGCAAAGAAAGAGCAAATAAAAACATCTGAGACGGCAAAAGCGTAGAAGAACGTCTCTGTAAGCAGCGTGACATCAGACGAGAGCCGTGCCGTTGTGCCCTAAAGGTTGTCACTCCTCCCTTTATCAGGCGCTTTTATCGTTTCAACATGTTTAAACCACGTTTTGAAAACACCCCAAAGCTCATGCACCGCTGCCAGTTGACCTGAGGAATAAAAGCCGTCGCACCTCTATGTCAAATACACACAGGTGTGTCTTAAAGCTGTGTGTAAACACTGCCTGACTTTCAACACACTGAAGGTCACCAAGACATTCTGTTGGTGTAAGATCGGGCTGTGCAAGATGACAATATACAGTTAAGGTCAAAATTATTAGCCATTGTGTGAAATTTTCTTATTACCTTTTAAATATTTCCCAAGTAATGTTTAATGGAGCGAGGACATTTGCACAGTATTTGATTTATTTTTTTTTCTACGGGAGAAAGTCTTATTTCTTGTAGTTTGGATGGAATACAAGCAGTTTAATTTTTTTTTAACCTATTTTTAAAGGTAAATATTAAGGCAATATAATATATTCATACACCTGTCAGAGATTGCAGGGGATTTTCATCCCATGTACACTAACTGACACAAGTCTTGTCGTGGATCTCAGTTGTAAGAGCAACAAATAATAACTTGACTACTAGTTGATCGATTTTTCGCATGAATCATCTGTTGAACTGCATCCCAATCATCACAAATACTGCAGAAGACCTACTGGAACCCGCATGGAGACAAGATTCTCACAGAAATCAGTCAAGTTGGGAGAAGGAAAAATCATGGTTTGGGGTTACATTCGAGAGATCTGCAGAGTGGATGGCAACATCAACAGCCTGAGGTATCAAGACATTTGTGCTGCCCATTACATTACAAACCACAGGAGAGGGACAATTCTCCAGCAGGATAGCGCTCCTGCTCATACTTCAGCCTCCACATCACAGCTCCTAAAAGCAAAGAAGGTCAAGGTGATCCAGGATTGGCCAGCCCAGTCACCAGACATGAACATTATTGAGCATGTCTGGGGTAGGATGAAGGAGGCATTGAAGATGAATCCAAAGAATCTTGATGAGCTCTGGGAGTACTGCAGGAACGCTTTCTTTGGCATTCCAGATGACTTTATTAATCAGTGATTTGAGTCATGTCAGAGATGTATGGATGCAGTCCTCCAAGCTCATGATGGAGTCAGACACAATATTTATTCTTTTTCCACTGCAGCAGGACTTTATATTCTATACTGGACATTATTTCTGTTCAGTGATGACACTTTTGTTTAAGCAAAGTCAGACCTTACTGTCCTAATGAAATCATTAAAAATTAAGGCATATTTTATTGTGCTTAAATAAGACTCATCTAGAGGCTTTTTCCTTTCATATAAGCCACTATTGATGTCAAATGATCAACTAGTAAGTCAAGTTATTTGTTGTTCCTAAAACTTAGATAGGCGACAGGACTTTTATCAGGTATGTTTTAGGGTGCTTTCACACCTGCCTTATTTAGTTCGATTGAATCGCACTAGAGTTCGTTTTCCCTTCTGGTGCGGTTCGTTTGGGCAGGAGAGATTGCAGCAATCGTACTCGAGTGCGCACCAAAAGCAGACCAAATAAGTGTACAGAGACCTGCTTGAAGAGGTGGTCTCGGTACGCTTTCAAACGAACCCTGGAGCGGTTCGTTTGTCGTGAGAATATGATCCGTACTAAAAAGGTCCAACCGCAAAAAGTACTGCGACTTTTGGACTAATCCAGCTGCCGTAGGCCGATGTGCTGTTCATTATGGGATATGGAGGAAAAATATTTATTGACAGCGCTTTACCAACAGAGAGAGAGAGAGAGGGGAAAACATTACCTGATGGATCGTTGGTAATATTTTCGCAAGATGAGCATGTCACAGTTTAGCTAAATTAATTCATGCCTCCTCCTGAAGTAACGAGCGATGCATTAAACACTGTTTTCCAGACGCGGCCGCCCTTTATTCTCGAAATGTATAGTTTGTCTAAAGCAGGCATACAATCAGTCAGCGCAGTCGTCCCTCTAGAGTAAAAACGACATTTTGTGTCTGCCGGTTTTGTTTACTTGCGGGAGTTCATTGGCATTTTCCTGCACGTGAAATCTAACCAATCGATAAGCAGTTTAGGAAATATGTTCAACAACATCTGGCCAATGAGAGATGTGGATTTGGTTACATGACTGCATTTTGGTTCGTTTCAGCTGGTTCGGACCAAAGCCAGTAGTGTGGTGTGAAAACGACCCAAAGACGGCAGAAAATGCAACAATGTATCATTTATTGCTCTTGGTCCGGACCAAATGAATCGAACTACAGATGTGAAAGCACCCTAAAAAAACCATTTTTTAACTCAGTAAGAATTTTTAACCAAATAAGTAAAGCTCAAACCCGACCAGAGTTTAAAGTTTCCTGTGAAAAAGATTTGGGAATCGAATTCTCTGCAGACACATGGGACAATTGTTTGACTTCAAATCAGGCATGCTCATTCAACAGCAGACACCAACTGATTCAATTCAAGGTCATACATTGTCTACAATACACTAAAGCCGAGCTCCATAAAATCTTTCCTTCTGTCTCACCAGTGTGCGATAGATGCAAGATATCAGAGGACACGGTTGCTCATGCCTTTTGGCTCTGCCCCTAACTGAACAGATTCTGGACCAACATATTTAACTGGCACTACACAGCTTAATTTTTTCTGCCAGATGCCGAACTTGCCATCATTGGATTTTCACAAAACACATCTTCTCTACCTCAAACAGTGCAAGAGTCTTTAATGCAATGCCATGGTGGCTAAAAGACTATTGCTTAATAATCAGATATCACCTTTACCCCCCTCATTCCAGAACTGGATTTCTGATATGACGTCTGTTATTCAGATGAAGAGACTCCGATTTTTACGGACTATGAGAAAAGTTTTGGCTATTTTATTTTTTTATTTATTCGACAAATCTACATCTCAAGAGCAATGCAGTGACCACTCTGGGGTTTAAGCTATGCACCCTCTCTAGTATTGATTGATTGTATGATTTGTGACTATGATGTGTGTTTTTTTATTATTTTTTGTCTCTTTTATGTAGTCTTCTGTATATATAAAAAGCTTAAAATAACGTAATATAAAAAAAAAACATTCCTGAGCATCGTGTCTCACATTTTTAGAATAAAGACGCATTCAGTGTGAATGAGCCCTGACTCTGTATGAAAAATCGACATCTTAAATAAGAGTGTATCTGTTGATGTGGTATCCTAATGTGACAAGCGGCACCGCTGGGAAGTAAAAGTCTTTCACAGAAGTAGGCTAATAAGTTCAGAGAAAGAAAAGCGCTAGAGAGGTGAGACTAAAAATACAGCCGTGCACAGAAAAATGGCTTGACACTCGTTTAAGTGTGCAGTGAAACAGTAGCGTGAGAGCTGTCGTTTGAGGTCAAATGATGCACCGTCCATGCTTATGTAAAAGCAATCTCTCTCTTTCCTCATAATGTCACAGGTCTGGCTTAATATAGCGCCAGTAGACCATCAGCCTCAGGAAAGTGTTATCAGCGTGATGATTTCCAGGAAACCCATCACAAGTGTTGAATGTCTGAAGAATCTGCAGATGAAAATAACTTTTTATAATACCACAATAATTGTGCTGAATAAGCCGACAAGATGTTCTTTTACCAGAGAGAGGTCACTGCAAAGCTGCCTTTTTCTTATTTCCTATGATTGAATGATTTTACTGTAAGCATTCTGTCATGTTATTGAATTCATTATTTATTTATTTATTTATTTTTAATAACTTTATAAAATTTTGAGTGTGATTTTACTGATGACAGAATTCATTGTTTTACAAATAATAATAATAATAATAATAATATTCATATATTTAGATATTAAACATTATTAGGATTTGTTAAATCATATTTTAAAAAAGAAATATCCCAAAACTGCATATCCCAAAAACATATTTAAAAAATAAAATAATAATAATAACATTAATATAATATATTATAACTAATATTAATGGTAATAATAATAAAATAATATATTATAATTATTTTATTTATAATGATAATAATAATAATAATAATAATTATTATTATTATTATTATTAATATTATTAATGATAATAATGAGTATATAATATGATATTATTATAATTAATAATATTAGTATTATTATTAATAATATTAATAATTAATCCCTATAACAATTAAAATAATAATAATAATTATTATTGATTATAATGAGAATAACAACAAAATATTTAATAAAAAATAATAATACTTAATCACTGTAATAATAATACTAATACTAATACTACTACTAATAATAATTATTATTATTATTCTTATTATTATTATTATTATTAATATTGAAGATGATAATAATGAGATTAATAATAAAATAATATACCATAATAAATATAAATGATAATAACAATAACAATAATAATGAGAATTATAATAATAAAATACTATATTATAATTAATATTATTGATAATAATAAATAAATAATAATAATAATAAATTATTATTAATATTATTAAAGATGATAATGAGAATAATAATAAAATAATATACAATAATAAATATTATTGATGATAATAATTATTAGTATATAATAATAATAATAATAAAAGATTATTAAATACACAAATAAAAAACTATGTACCAAATTATTAGATCCTTTAATCAAAATACTTTAAACTTGTGGATATACAACATTTTAATTAAATAATCAAATAAATAAATAAGAAGCAGGTGCTCAACGATTTTTAAGATTTGTGACAGAGTTTATGATAATTGTTAGTATTTGTTCAATATGCAAACTCACTTAATGTCACGTGCTCAGTACTGACGCAGAAGTACCCGACTCACCTGGGGATTTCCCAGGAAATGCATGAAATAATAAAACGTATTTAAAGAATGCAATGCAAGTTGCTTTTATTAAAAGCATCTGCTAAATGCATGAAATGTAAATATAAGTGTAACCACTGAAACAAATCAAGGACTGATTCACAGGGTACAACATAAAGTGGAAGAACCCGCAATGTTCACAGTCACTCTTGAAATGATAAATGTTTCTTCTATTGTTTCTCAGTCTGTGTGTTGAGTTTAGAGATGAATCAAGATGTACAGTAAACCTACATGAGTTTCAGCTCAATCACTGCCAAACAAAAACAGCCGTAATATTAAAGGGTTAAATGTATGGCATTTGTCTAAACTCTCATGCAACCTTCTGTGTTTGTGCGGTTTAACTTGATTGTTTTGGAAGCATGAAAATACACGTGACTGCACTGTCAAGACAAGCGTCAGTGCAACTTAAAGAGGAAGTGACAGTATCTGTGAACTATTTCACAGTAATAGTTTTGCTGTGACAGAAGTGAATGTCCACAGCAGGAAAGAGAAAACTTTATACCGTGCTCGGCAATTCTAGATGAATACACTTACATGCCTTTTATTGATGAGAAGATCACTTCATGCTTACTAAAATTATGCAATAGCATAATTCGGAGCATTTCAGTTATTAAAACAGGAATTTCATTTAGCAAATAATGACTTTTATAAATGTTTGCAACTATGACATTTTCTAGAATCATCCCTTAAAGGGCACCTATGGTGAAAAATCTACTTTTCAAGCTGTTTGGACAGACATGTGTGTAAGTACAGTTTATAGACTGTCATATTGGGGTGAAATAGACACACCCAGTCCTTTTTCTTTTTCAATTTAACAACATAAAAACGGTGAACCAATTGGAGCGGTTTTCAGACCGACTGCAACTTTACGTAAGAGAGCGGTCCCCCCCACCCACCAATATTGATTGACGGTCATATCCTCAGTTTCTTGTTGCACGTCCGCCATTTTCAGCATGTGAGTCAAAGCGATATCACTAAAGGTACACCCTTGCTCTATTTTTTTATGAAAGGCTCTTTGGGCTCATCACAAGATCAATATTCTCCACATTATCACTGTAATCGGAATTATTGCTTGTACCTTTTGCGTGGCGCGTTGTGTGCCGTTGTGTTTGCCCTGCTGGAGGCTTGTGTTTGGAGTTCTGGAATGTGTGGCGCGACGATTCGGGACACTTCATGTTTCTGCCGCGTCACTGAGTGTCTGGTGTGCCGTGTCGCGGCGCATTCAGTGCCACAAAGTTAATTCAGTGTGTGTGGTTATTAGTCTAAACAAAGACACAAAGGATTTTGTATTCTATGCTTGGTCTGTGTCCGAGTCGAACATGTATAGCTGAATGCTCATCCTAGCTTAGCTTAGCTTCTCTCTCTCTCTCTGTCAGCCTGTCTATTGCAAACACAGAGCGTGAGAGCTCTTGGCTCCGCCACCTTTTTATGTTGAACGAGAAGCCAAAACTGTGAAGCAACATGCCCCTAAAACAGCAAACTGTGTAAATGCCCCCAACATGACACTTTTGAACACATTATAATAAAAAACATCTGAACTGTGTGTTGAACTGAACCTAAACTGGCACACTCAGAAGAACCATAATATTAATATTAAATCATAAAAAGGGGTAAACTATGTGCCCTTTAAGCATGGCAGGGTTCGTCTTGATCTTTCTGACATGGAAAAATAATTGTATTAATAATTTTCCCTCAAAGGGAAGATATGTTTTTTTTACTCAGTGTTATCTAATGTAGGGCGTTCTTCCCTTACCTCCTTGAAAGTTATATGGGAGAAGGACTTTTTAAACAAAGAAGTTTTAGTGAAGAAGAATGGCTTTTGGTCTGTTCTGGCATATTTTTCAAAGGGGCCCACAGTATCAAACCATGAGCAACATTTTTAATTCTTTTACAGAACTTATATAACGCCAGTTCGTCTAAATAAGATATTTCCTAATGTTTCTCAGTGTTGTTTTAAGTGCAAATCCAATGTTGGTACTGTGATGCATGTATTCTGGGACATGTGACATGATAAAGACAAACTGGAAAGAAATCCACAAGTTACTTCATAAGATAATAGGTAAACCTTTTGCCCTTTCTCCAGCTGTTTATCTTCTGAATTGTAAAACTGCTCTACACCTTAGTCATGGACTAGAGTCTGTGTTACACTTTTGTACATGTCTTGCAAGAAAATGTGTACTTTTGTTGTGGTCCTCTCCTAACATTCCTTCTGTCAATATGTGGATAAGTCAGATTGCCATTTTTTTACCCTTGGAAAAACTGACTTATGACTTGCGTCAGAAATCTGATGATTTCTGGCATATCTGGAATCCTTTATGGGAGTTTTTGGAGAATGTATCTTGAAAGACTCTTTTATTTAATTTTTATTTGAATTTATTTATTTTTCGTTTATTTTACCCTTCACAAAAGACTTGAATTACTAGCCGAAGGACGATTGTATAATAGATGGCTATATTATTGTATATGATGACATGAGACACCCATACCACTGTTCTATCATTGTAAATCTTTAAATAATTTTAAAAATATATATATATATAGACAAGCGGCAGACAGAGAGAACCGGATAAACAAGGCGAGGTAAATACACGGGCAAACAAGACTAGGAAAATGCGTTGTAGTGCTACTTTACAGATAACAAGACTCGTTAATGGGAGTGAGTGTGTGTGCTGCTTAAATAGTGTGTTTAATCAAAGCAAGGCAAGGCAAGGTGTGTGTAATCAGTCTCTGACAATCCTCAGGTGGTGCGAGTGTAATCAGCAGGGCTTGAAATTGCGACCATTTTGGTCGCATATGCACCCGAAAATTAATCTATGCGACCTCATAATATATCTGGGAGCATTAGTGCGACTGCAGATAATGGTTGTAGTGCGACCTGTTTTGATTTTTTGTAAAAACGTGCTGAATCGCTCTTCCTGCCGCTATATTGGTTCATATTAGCTGTCAATCCCTCAAGGTATTCCGCTGTCAGATGACAGGGAAGGAGCTTTTATGACCACGGGAAATGCAAACGGCTGAGGAGTAAAAACTTAAAGCACACAGGTTTGCAAACCCCACCTAAAGTTGAGGCGCAGATGAAAGCGATCATGACACGTCACGTGGTGAATAATGATCCGCCAGCTGAGATCAATCGAGTACGCGCTTCTTGGAGAAGGTGTCCGAATCTCCATGCGTTGCATTCACTGCGTGTTCAGCGCAAATGTCCGCTAAAAGTCTAATTTAATACTGTACTTATCATCGCCAAAGAAGCTCGCCTTTACTAAGTTTACACTGAAACTGCGGCTCATAACGAAGAGTGGTATTGCGCCGGTGGTCATCGCAAGAATCCTGCTCTGCCTGCTCATGAATTGGGTCGGCTGAATCGCCAGCTTTTCCACTAACACAGAAAAATGAAGATCATCTCAGACTGAACCTTTAAATTGACACAAACTGAAACCAAAACTTTTAAAGAGTGATAGAAGTGAGACTTTACTTACTTTCTTTTGTCTATTCTTGTTTGAGGTGTATATTATTTTTTTATTTATTTACTGATGACTTTGCAGCTTTCATCATTGAATTGAATGATTTATTATAATCTTTTGTTTGTTTTGTAGCAGAAATATTATTTATTAAATTGACATGCATATAAAACAGCAGTACAAAATCAATATTTCTTACTGCAATGCTTCATTTTTGTTTGATGCAAACTATACAATTATTTTTCATAAAGTAACAGACTTTTTATAGCAGATAACCTACATTCATGCACATTCAAGGCAGTATCATAATGAGAAATGGAATTCATTGTTACTATTATTGTCATTTTCATCATCATTAATATTCTATGGCCTAATTATTAGACATTCATTTTGGAATTATTGCACACAAATATCAATGTCTTCGCAGCATTAGTTATAGTTGTTTCTAGTTTTTGTCAGTCCTATTAATGTTGTTTTAAAATACAATAAATCCCTTAAAAAACAATTTGCAGCTGTGCTCATTCATTTTTGGTGGGTGCTCCTAAATTTTTTCTGGTGCTCCTAAAATTTTTTTGGTGCTCCTAAATATTTGAAGTTGGGAGCACCGGTGCTACCAAGTAAAAAAGTTAATTTCGAGCCCTGATCAGTCTAAATCAGGAAGCATGTGTGTCTGTGAGCGGAGTGCATGTATTAATATGTAGTCCAGAAATGGCGGATTTGTAGTCCATGGTTATTGTAAATGAGATCCATGTTGGTGATTGTGACAATATTAATAGGCTTCATGATGCAGCAAGTAGTTTTGGACTCTGAAAATTAAAAGAGAAATTTTTACAATTTTTTACACAATGATGACCATGATATTTTTGCATGATATATTGGCTTGTCATGCAATACTTGGAGATGACCTCAATCCTTTTTTGCCATTGTACTATATATCTACAAATTCACAAATGACATTAAAGCCATTTTACGATGACATTTACATTCTATTTTATTACTTACTTAATAGGACATTTAATAGTATATATAATAGAACATTTACCTTTTTAACATCATTCATTCATTCATTTTCTTGTCGGCTTAGTCTTTTTATTAATCCGGGGTCGCCACCGCGGAATGAACCGCCAACTTATCCAGCAAGTTTTTACGCAGCGGATGCCCTTTCAGCCGCAACCCATCTCTGGGAAACATCCACACACACACTCATACACTACGGACAATTTAGCCTACCCAATTCACCTGTACCGCATGACTTTGGACTGTGGGGGAAACCTGAGCACCCGAAGGAAACCCACACGAAGGCAGGGAGAACATGCAAACTCCACACAGAAACGCCAACTGAGCCGAGGTTCAAACCAGCGACCTTCTTGCTGTGAGGCGACAGCACTACCTACTGCGCCACTGCCTTCTTTTTAACATCAAATTATAGAATTTAAATAGCCTTAATAATGATGATAATTTTAAAGTGCTTATGGGTATTTGCATTATCATGCTGTTATATAACCATTATATAATCAGCGGCATAAAATGATCTCAAAACAACAATTACATCACTTATCGCAACAATTTCTGTGACAATACATCACACAACAAAATTTCCTAATTACGAAATGAATCAGCAAATCTGCCAATGCAGTGGTTCTTGTACTGACCAGTGTAATCTAGTCTTGCGCACTGCTTACATTGCTGTCCTGCTGCAATCTCAATTAAATAAAAACAAATGTATTCAAGCAAGGAGTGACCTACACAAAGGGCCATTGTAGCAGTGACACAAGGCATG
The DNA here is from genome assembly GCF_052040795.2 of Danio rerio. Taxonomy (NCBI): domain Eukaryota; kingdom Metazoa; phylum Chordata; class Actinopteri; order Cypriniformes; family Danionidae; genus Danio; species Danio rerio. The sequence goes on along the minus strand of NC_141033.1, from coordinate 51,268,811 downwards.
TCCAGATTCTCACTTTCTCCCTCGCAATCAGGCCAACCGTCACATTAGCATCGCTTTCAATGGGGGAACGGCCGATAATGGCAGCATGTATCAAATCCCCTGCGCAAAGCCATGACAGACGCCGGGATTGAAGGGGGAGGGAAACACACGATGAGGGCACAACACATGGGATTCTCTGCAAACAACCCTGTTTGCGACCAACTGACGGATGAACTATAAAAGCGTCTCTCTTCAACCCAAATAAACAGCCATAGGAATTTAATGAGGCACGGACAACTCGTCTGAAACCCGCTAGTTAATCCATCAAGTGCACTTGAAGTGCTGCCTTCAAGTCATGTCGGAATTATCCCATTTATGAGATGAGTGCCACCCCAATGTCGTAATTATCAGCAGAAAAACTCTGGATTTTCTTTAATCCCATGAGTGTGTTTGAGTAAGGTGTGTCAATTAAAGGACATTAATAATAAACTGCCAATGTTTTCTGTATAATTCGACATGCTTTTTCCTGCCTGGAAATACCTTTGGTTTTTGAGATGACAGGCTTGTGTGACTAAACTACATTTCCCAGCATCCTCTAAAGGGCTGCAAAATTTTTATGTATCTATTTTAAATATGACTTTAAACCCATTTGGTTACTTAAAAACATGCTAAATTATTAACGCAATTGCTCATATGTAGGCCCACACAGAATATGTGCCCATTTTTTTGGCCATCACTGAATCTGTTTATTTACTAGGGCTGAATGATTCTGGCTAAAATAAGAATCAAGATTTTTATTTTTTATTTTTTGCTTAAAATTAAGATTTTCTCACGATTCTGTAGATGAAAAATAAAAGTTAAAATGAGTAGGCTATTATTATTGTTATTTCTCAAACATGGTAAAACAACATTAATAATATTAGGCATATTTGTAGGTCTACTGTTGGATTTTGTATAGACATGGAATGGTGGACTTAAATAGACTAAATTTGTCCTGGTTGTCAATGCATGATAAAGTGATTACATGAGAATAAAACGATTCCTTTTTCTAAAGTTGAATTATTATGTTTGAGACATATGCTTGCAATATATCATTGACAACATTATTAGACCAATTATTATCAGCCCTTGTGCAGCCCTATTATTTACTTGGGTAAATGTGTGTAAGTATTGAGTTTGTATGTTCATTTCTGTAATATTATTCACTACTATGCAAAGAGTTTTAGGACCAAAATCTATAATCGTTGCATCCTACAAGACAATATTTCAGTGAATTTGAGCCTTCGTAAGGCCTAAACTTTTAAAAATGAAGACCCTGCAAGGACTCAATCCAACACTTATTTTACACTTAAAACTAGGCCCACATGGAATCTATGAGCACAGAAATCCGCAGATTTGTACCATTGAGTCCAAGTACTTGTGTAAATTTATATTAATCAGTTTTTTAATTCATTTCACTAATATTTTGTAATACAACAATAGTAACATTAAAATGTTCATCATTTATTTACAGTACAGTTTGTACAGTAATATTTCCATCATTTAGTAGATATCCTATATGAGAGAATTGCTTAGTTTACCAAAAAAGTGGATCTAATTGGATTTGCATTGTAAACTTTAAATAAAAAGTGGTATTTTTATTTCATGTCCTCAGTTTTTAGCTACTACTCCCAAAATATGTAAATCTGCAGATTTTGTACAACAAAATTTGGCACAAAAATACCAATAAATGTCCGCAGATTCTGTCTGGCCCTGCTCATCTGTTCATACATGGAAAGCAAAATGATTGTTCACTTCATGGATATACGCACTGCTTTTGAATAATCTGGACATTATAGTCAGCAGTTAGAACATTTAACTAATCTACAGCCCTAATTATCATGCATTGTTTGCTGCTCATTGAGTTACACTACTGTTAAGAAGCTTCACGTCTTTGGTCATAAAGTAAAATAAATAAATAAATAAGCGAATACAGAACCACTCAATGTGTTCATTGCATTTTGACTGAAATCCCACCGTAATTATGATTAACAAACTTCTTCTAGGCATAACAAACTGCCTTTAGATGGAAGCTCAAGGAAGTGCTTTCTGCACTGGAGGAAAGTGCTATTTTTAACATTTGCAACCCAAATTTGGAGCATCCACCTATATTGGATTAGTATGCACATGTAACCAAGACAACTGCAGCCTTTGGAGATTTTGGGGGGAACGAGCCTCTTCCTGGTCGGTTGGAGAGAAAGTGAGCAATAACAGGGAAGCGTTCAGCTGATGAGTGACGTGCAGCTGCAGTCAACGCACACACAGTCACCTGCTAACAAAGGCTAGATAGTATCAGCAGACACGCGCGTCAACACTGCTTTCAGAAACCGGGCGGGTGAGTTGTACGACTCGAGGTGGGAATTACGTGGAATTCAGAGATCATGATTGCCATTTATTTGACGAGAACTAATTTGCAGTTTGTAACGTAGCTGTCATTCAACAGAAACAGTCTGCGAAGTTGTTCAGCAAAAAAAAAAAACATGATAAATATAAACATTGTTTCTCAAAGAAAAGATTCGACTCACTTTATCAAGTTGTTATATTTCTAAATCTTGATCTACGTCAACACAATCAATGCAACATATTTGCATAATCTTGTTTCATTTCAGACATGGAATAGATACAAAAAGACCAATCAAAACAGACTGGGCCAGCTGACCAATCAGAGCAGAGTTTGCTTACAGCGGGGAGGAGTTTATAGAACTTAAGCCCTGACATCACCTAAATGCAGGGTGCGAATTACAGGGGGGTTTGGGGGTCTGACCCCCCTAATTAACGCTTGATCCCACCTGAAGTACATCAAAACAAGATGTAAGGGATCTATCCTTAAGTAGTAAAGAAATAGTTTGCTCTGATCTGCGTCTTGGGGCAACAGATAAAAATTAGCCCTTGTGGCTGACTCTGGCTTATTTACAGTTTTACTGTTGATTAATGACCATTGTCCCTGTTAAATAAAATAAATGAAAAAAAAATCTTAAATTATATTAATAATTAAAATAATAAATACCTCCAATACACATTTGACCACCCCTATAATGGTTCAAACCATTGTGAATGCATGTTTGCAAAAATATTAATTAATTGGATTGAACCCGGCTAGAAACACCAACAGAGTTTAAGTGTTCACAAAACATGTTTCTTTAAAAAAAAAAATTAAGAAGAGCGTTTGTAGAAAATCTAGATGCATAGTTTGTGTTTTATCATGCACTGGCTCGCACATGAAAGTTCTACAGTAAAATAAAAAATATTGCAGTCTTTCATAGTCATCCATTCATACGTGAAGGAAAGCAAATCAGTCACTGTTTAAATAATATCATAAATGTCATTGAGAACCACTCAATATGCCTCAAAACACTGAAAACATAATAACAAGTTTGATTAATAAATTAGATGTAACTGAACTGGGTATAGGCAGGGATTGTAAAGGTAATTTCAATACTTTTTAAAGACTTTTTAAAGACCTTCTGAGAATATTTTAAGACCTCATTGTTTCTAATCAGTTTAGATTAAACCTTTAATCTAATAAACAGTTGTTAAATAAATCAATGGAGCACGACCCTGTAGATAAACTCGGAAGAAACAAAGGTTGAAAGAATATATTGCGCGTTTTTTTTTCCAGCAACAGGCTTCAGCCACTGCTTAAACTCATCTTTCGCCAACCGGGAGTACTCAAACTTACAATTTCCCATTTTGTCGTCTGTTTCGCTCTATGGTTTCACTACATGTGGAGAGCGTCACATCACCTTCCCGCATTTTTCACAAATTAAGTGACATAACCCGGACGGAGGAGCTTGGCCGGACACACCCCGGCCCGAACCAATCAAGTGGATCAAGCTTGCTGTTGCTAGTGTTAGGAGGAAAATAAATATATTTATGCTTTTTTGGAGTCAAACACTTTGGACAAGGCTTGAACAAAATTTAAGACCTCGTAAAAACTCAAAAAACTTTTCAAGGGCCTTCATTTTCTCATAATTAATTTATCACCTTGTAATACTTTAAGACCCCGCGGACACCCTGCTGCATTAAATATTTAAATTTGATTCACTGAGTGACATAACTGAACATTAATGAACAAACCTGAAAAACTTGACACCCCATTTACTCCTTCTCAAGCCATCCAAAGATGTGGATGATTTTGTTTCTCCACTAAAATATCCATTTATTAATTTTCCTTGAGTTTAATCCCTTTATTCATCAGGCGTCGCCACAGCAGAATGAACCGCCAACTTATCCAGCATATGTTTCAAACAGTGGATGACCTTCTAGCTGCGACCCAGTACTGGGAAAAATCCCTACACACTCATTTACACACATACACTACGGCCAATTCAGTTTATTCAATTCACCTACAGCACATGTGTTTGGACTATGGGAGAAACCTGTAACACGCCAACACAGGAAGAACATGCAAACTCCACACATAAAATGCCAACTGACCCAGCCGAGACTCAAATCAGAGACTTTCTTGCTGTGAGGCAACAGTGCTAACCACTGAGCCATCGTGTTGTCCTCCACTAGAACAATAATGAAGATTTTTAGCTGAAACTGAATTATTCATAAAAACAGACCAGTTTCGAAAGTCAAATAAACACATACAGGCAACACAAAATCAATACTCATGGCTTCTTGACATGTCACATCTTATGAACTGACATGATTATTCTGTGCAAAAAAACTGAATATTATTTACCACAGTTAACCTACAGCCTTGGCAAATCATACTGAGCATATTCATCAAAGTATTCCAGTTCCATATCCGATTGTTAAGTGTGACGTCACACAAAGCGGTTTCCAGATCCAAGCGCTGTATCAAACTAGGGAAACTCAACAAATGCTAATAATAAATGTTTACAAAGAGATGGAATACTTCAGAAAATCCTGATCACAATATAAAGACCACTTTAAGAGATGTAAACGATAACAATGGTCCTAACGTATTTCCTGGTTTACATTTTTAATTTCCATAGCTTCCAAGAACTCCAAAATGTCCACATGTTGGCAAATAATGTCATGATTTCCGTTTTAAGGTTAAGATATGATGGAATCACCTCTTGTTACAGTTATGAATAGTTTGGCAACAGGCAGGAAATGGGCTAATAGCATCACTTCATTGAAATGGTTCTCAACTAGTTTGGCCATAGGTGTCACCGACTCGGTCCCAGTCATTCCCCTCGCTGGCCAGCAGAGGTCACCATCCCCGGACTTTTAAGCATTACATCATCCATCTAAACTGATTGTGCACACACCTGAACTTAATCTAGTTAACGACTCACGCTCCCTATATAAGCCACACTCAAACTCCAATTCATTGCAAAGTCTTGTTTAGCCCCGGCCAGCATTACTGAGCGGTCTTTCCTGCCTGATGTTCTGTGTATAACCCTGGACAGTTTCTGACTCTGAGTTGCCTTCTGCCTGCCCACAACCCTTGCTTGATACACGGACTCTGAACCACGCTGCCTGCCCTCGACCCAAGCCTGCCTAAAGGATTTTGAACTAGTGATGGTGAAATGAAGCTTTCTGAACCAGTGAAGCGCTCGACTCAATTGTATCGGAAAAAGGTTCGTTACTCGAAGCTTTCTAAATCAGAGCTCGATGAGGACCTCTTCTGGTGAAAGTGTGGGAAAGCACTGTGTTGCCATAATGTCAAATGTTCACAACTGACCAACTCATTCATGTAGTAATACAACAACAGCAATATAAACAAATTACTCAATTACTGTAGTTTTTACACAAGATATATTACATTACACAACTGATGATTGTAGTAAAATCCAAGGTATTCAAAAGTTTATCATAATACAATTAGTCCCGCTCCAAGCAGGGATCGAACCAGCAATTCCTGATTGGGAGGCGAGTGCTCTAGGAGGACGCTATGTGAACGATGCTTCAGGGTCTCTGTTAAACACAATACTACGATATGCGGTGGTTTTCTTTAAAGATAGTCATAAAAAAATACGCTAATACACTTTAGTATTGTTCAAAACCTTTTTACTAAAAAATACTATTGTAGTTTAGTTTAATTACTGGTGTGTGGGACTGGTGCAGTGCTTTGAAACAAATGTATGTAATAGACGCCAATTCTCTCGCTTTACACTTTACTATGAGGGTGTTTAAACCTTTGAATCAAAATTCGAAGCAGTCACGTGGGTAAAGGCGAAGATGAAGCTTCGGACGTCACTGATCACGTGATGATGGCAAAACGAATCAAGCTCCGGTACACTGCTTCACTGCGAGATGTATCGTTTTTTTTAATACATGCTTCGAAGCCTCAGCGCACAACGTCACATCACTATTCTGAACCAAGCCGCCTGCCACTGATCTATGCCTGGTAAATCACTCTGTGTCTGTCAGCCGCCAGCCCCTCGACCATTATTGATTACTGTTGATCTGTGTTCGCACTTTAGTGCGTATTGGATGTTTGTGTTTGACTGTGACTAATAAATACTGCATAATGGATCCCTCCGTGTCAGTCCTTGTTTCAATAGGACCCACATTTGTACATGGTCATCAAGCCGCGACCCCAAACTTTTTAGGAACTATAATATAATCTTGGAATTATAATTAATTTAATAATAATAATAATAATAATTCGTTACATTTATATAGCGCTTTTCTGGGCACTCAAAGCGCTTTACACAATGGGGGGGGGGGGGGGGTCTCCTCATCCACCACCAGTGTGCAGCATCCACCTGGATGACGCGACGGCAGCCATTTTGCGCCAGACCGCACACCACACACCAGCTGATTGGTGGAGAGGAGACAGAGTGATGATATGCCAATCATGATATGGGGAGGGTTAGGAGGCCATGATGGACAGAGGCCAGTGGGCAGATTTGGCCAGGATGCCGGGGTTAAATTAATTTGTGTTTACTTGTTAACATACACAAGTAGTGACAGGTAAATCATAAGAAAATCACCAAGGTTTACAAATAAACAATACTTTATTGCTGTCATTTAACAAAGCATCAAATTATAGTAATATTACAGAGTAAAAACGTCAAATACTGTAAACAGTGGTTAGGGTAAGGAAAAGTTCAGTTGTCGCACACGCATTTCAAAATAAAAGTCTGATAGAAGCAAAATAAGTAAAAGATTTAATTTTTGTGGTTTTTGACTACACACTCCGCGACACAGTGAAAATGTTCCTGCGACCCACCAGTTGAGAAACACTGGTCTATACATAAATGCTTAATATCCGATAGCCAGAAAGTTATTTTTTTGTTTTTGCAATTGTTAATATATTGGTGTCTGATGCAGCAAATCCAGAAAGTGTTGCGTACTTCATGGTTTTATATTTTAAAAATGTCACTTAAATGTGTGATATGACTAAAAAGTGATCATAAACTAACATTTTCTCAATTTGTAGAGGCTTGGACCCGGAAACAGTATTCCATGTCAGAACTTAACAAGCGAATAAAGACATTTGAAATATAGGAAATCTGTTAAATCAATCTTCCTAATCGAAATTGTATTGGAAAGCATAGTTTTACTTTTTTACAAAGGTTGCAGCATCCTGGATAAGCATAAGACCTGTTTTGATGACCAATACAACACATATAGTCATCCACCCTCTTGAAAACAAACAGAATCAGTTCATATAGCTTGAAAAGTGCCTGCAGCTGTTGACTTGTGTTTTATGAATTACCAAAGATTACAGTATCAACAAATAAAAACTTTAATCTAGAAAAGGACTGGCTGGATGAGAGTAATTTAATACCCAAATTAAATTTTAGGGTGAACTTTCCCTTTAAGAACTGCTTCCTATTTAGATTCCCAACATGTGAGCTCAAGGTCTCAAGGCGAATGACATCTAATTTAGACTCTCAAAATTAAATTAAGCTCAGTAAACCTACATCAAGAATGCAGTGTCCATCACTTCTGATGCTGTCAATTGAGCCCCAGAAGAGCTTTTCTGCATCACTGGCTAGACATGCCGATATTCAATAATTCAATATACCATGATAATAAACATGCACAATATTGATCACTTAAAAAAACATCAATAATTATTTACAGCTACAGGAATTTATTATTTACTCTGCAACCAGCGTCTATTTGTTAACATCAGGTTTTTTTTTTTTTAACAGAAATTTCATACATAAAAATTCCTTAACAAAAAAAAAGAACATTTCAACATGGTCGAAAATGGAGCGGGATGAAGCACAAGCTTATTATTTTCCCACCTCATTACCACCACATCATTCGTCTATTAAACTTATTTCTTCTTTTACTTATTTCTTCTTTTTACATGGGACATACGAGCTTTGCATGAGACATATTTGATCCTTTTGGCATCTTCGACATATTATATGTTTGATTCCAATTGTACATTTACATTTTAAAACATAGACCCAATAAAAATACATAGTACTGCACACAGCTATTAATTGAAATTTAATCACACCTTTCTCATTGTATCCTTTTGTTTTATTCCTTTACTAATATATATTTACACAACTTTTTAAATTGATTAATATCCTGACATTGTTTGAGAATCTGTTCTAGACTGTTCCAAAATTTCACACCACATACAGACATACACAAACTTTTTAAAGCTGTCCTTGTTTTCAACCTCCTGAAATTTTCTCTCAGATTATCTCAAAATGTTCTTCTCCCCTTGTCTTTCTTTAAAAACGTTAGTATGCACTTCGGAAGTAATTTATTTCTAGCTTTAAACATAAATTGTGCTGTTTTAAATGTAACCAAATAATTAGGTTTAAGTATCTTCAATTTTAAAAATAAAGGATTTGTATGCTCCAAATACCCCACATTTCTTTTTTTCTGCATTGTACATAAGGATCGAAAGTTAGATGTTTTCCCCTATTTCAACACAATAACTCAAATATGGCAAAATCAGTTTGTTATATAATACAAACATAGATTTATTGTCCAGGATAAATCTTGCTTTATACACTATTGCTACTGTTTTTACTAATTTTGATATCACATTACTTATTTGCTAATTTTGTGGTCCAATACAACACCAAGAAACTTAATTGCATATACTCTTTCTATAACTTCATTATCAGTTTTTAATCTAAATTATATGACTACTTTTTAATTTAATAAATAACATAACCTTTGTTTTGGTAGATTATCCCCAGAACAAAAGATACTTGTATCATCAGCAAATAAAATAAACTTAAATAGATGAAATATCTTACACATATCATAAATGTAAATAATAAACAATATTCATTCATTCATTCATTTTTTTGTCGGCTTAGTCCCTTTATTAATCTGGGGTCGCCACAGTGGAATGAACCGCCAACTTATACAGCACGTTTTTACGCAGCGGATGCCCTTTCAGCCACAACCCATCTCTGGGAAACATCCACACACACTTTCACACACACACTCAAACACTACGAACAATTTAGCCTATCCAATTCACCTGTACCGGAGCACCCGGAGTAAACCCATGCGAAGGCAGGGAGAACATGCAAACTCCACAGAAACGCCAACTGGACTGAGGTTCGAACCAGTGACCCAGCGACCTTCTTGCTGTGAGGCGACAGCAATACCTACTGCACCACTGCCTCGCCCCTAATAAACAACATTAAACTTAAAAATGATCCTTGTGGTGTGCCACAATTTACATTTAGATATGAAGATTTATGGTTGTCAATTTCCACGAACTGTTGCCTATTTTTGAAATAACTGCTTATCCATCCAAGGCAACACCATACCTTTATACTCATATAACCGCCAACTTATCCAGCACATGTTTTACGCAGCGGATGCCCATCCAGCGGCAACCCCTCTCTGAGAAACATCCATACACACTCATTCACTACGGACAATTTAGCCTACCTAATTCAACTGTACCGCATGTCTTTGGACTGAAAACCGGAGGAAACCCACGCGACTGCGGGGAGAACATACAAACTGACCCAGCTGAGGCTCGATCCAGCAACCTTCTTGCTGTGAGGCAACAGTATTTTTCAAATTAATTAACATAACTATAAAATTGCTATTTTCACTGTTGATTTTAATGCATTTACTAATATTTATTAATGAGACTTTATTGTGAAGTGTTCAGAATTGTAGTTATCCTTCTTTTGCCATTTAATTTGGTTGAAATATGTTTATTCTGAACATGCATGTTAAATAAAGCAATACACAGAGTATTTGTTTAATTATACCTGTTAAAGTAATCTTTTTTTGCAGCTTGGGTCAATATTGTGATAATATTGCGATTTAAAGCTTATTAAGAAATTTTTAATTGCGACAAAAACTCACTAATCATGCAAACAACCTATACTAGTTGTCAATCATCATCAGACTATAGTGAATTATAATTCACCATCGTTTCGTTCTCAGCATGCATGACATGATTTGTCTGTGGTGAAACACAACAGAGCAGAGTTTTCCGTATGTGTTTAGTTCCACGTCTAAGACAGGACATCCCACAATGTCTGCAACACCCATCCGGGGATATATCCATTCAGCCAATTCACATCCTCATCAGCGAACGCTTCCGCTCTCTACACGCATTTCTAAGAGCTTCACACTACAAAAGTGTTTTGCTTAGTGATTTAGGCAAGTGAAAGAAACGAAAGCAGTACTAGCCTGAGTGGTCTATTTAAACACAATAAGGAGGGATTTTTATTCGGCATTCATTTCAGTAAGAGAATCTCACTGGAAAACTTGACAGGATTTTTAAAAAGCTGAAATTTATAAATCATCTACCTCTAGGTCATCTTATATCTCATCTTATGTTTATTTTATTAGGTAGAAGTACACTTGGAAATCCTATGATTAACAGTGCTTTTATTTTATAGAAACGCTCCCTTTTTTAATTCAACATAATTTGAATTAAAATCACTTGTTTGCAAACAATTTACATCTTTAAATGGGAAAAAAAAATCTGTATTAAGTGCTGATTGAATAGTGTATATGTGCTGTGGATCTAGGAAAGCCACCAAACAAATGTTGTTGCATTACTCCCAATGACAACAATGGTCTCTTATGTGTTATGTCTATGGTTTGGTATCGCTAGAATGTTCTTGATTCCAATTCCAAATTCGATTCTGCTGATCGATTTAGAATATCTAAATCAGGGAAACGCCAAAAAGCAAAAATCATTGAGAGCCGCGTGCTGAAGATAAATACACCAAACTATATTACAATAAAGATGCCATGGGTAATTTCCTAATTTATAGAAAACATTACTTTAAATCCTATTAACAAATGCAGCAAAACATTTACAATAATAACTTATTGCAATGAAAACATAAGCAATCACCTTTATAACACAGTGGAGCTCAATGCTGAATAGTCAAGCAGAATCTGCCTTTGCCTCGATTTGTCCTCAATCGTTCAGTAATATATGTACATTTAAACTAAATCTGATTAATTCACAAATGCAATGTTTATAATTTACAAAAAGAAACTGTTTCTAAGAGTTTCAGATCAAATAATCCCACTTTATGAGTATGCTACTCTATGCATTAACTTATGAAATCATAGATAATTGATTTCCTTTATTTCCAATCTTAGGCCTATACATTTTATTCAGTTTTACAGTTTTTTACACTTTAATTCTATAAAACTTGTTTAACGTATTGCGTACATCGACAGTAATTAAATAAAAAAAAAAAGTATGCAACAAATCTGAAATTGCTCATGCAAAAAAAAAACATTCATCTAACACATGCAAAAGAATCATAGGACGGTTTCAAGGCTAAATTTGCATTCATAAAAGCTGGTTTAAATGAAAGAAACCTTTTAAGCACATCCTGTTGTCCTACTTTAAACTAATGTTTACATTATTATTCAAGGTGTTCACCAGTGTTAAAGTTACTGGTAGATTAATAAGTTAAAATAAAATTTTAACACGTACAGGAATCAATAGGAATCAAAATTAATTTTATAACAAGAATCTGATTCTTAATCCAAGTATCCAATTCCAGAATAGACATCGATTTTTTGATTCCCAAACATATCTCTCTCTATATGACAGGTTGGAGAGGAGGTGAACTTGATGATGTAATCAAAAGAAAAGCCATTTTAAAGGCAAAGTGAAAAGATTATCCTTAAACAAAAAATCATGAAACAAAAATATGCCTAATATCGACGTACAGATCTTTTAAACAAGTCAATGTGCATTAAAGTTAAATTAATGTATGAGACTGTAATGAACGGAAGGGTTGGCAAAAAAAAGATGGAAATCGAACTTGGGTCACCACAAACAGGTGACAATTAAAATACATTTATAAAAACACCAACAAATAATATCTATTTTTATACTGGTCTTGATTTGGGGCGAGGCAGCGGCGCAGTAGGTAGTGCTGTCGCCTCACAGCAAGAAGGTTGCTGGGTCGCTGGTTCGAACTTCGGCTCAGTTGGCGTTTCTGTGTGGAGTTTGCATGTTCTCCCTGCCTTCGCGTGGGTTTCCTCCGGGTGCTCTGGTTTCCCCCACAGTCCAAAGTCATGCGGTACAGGTGAATTGGGTAGGCTAAATTGTCCGTAGTGTATGAGTGTGTGTGTGGATGTTTCCCAGAGATGGGTTGCGGCTGGAAGGGCATCCGCTGCGTAAAAAAACTTGCTGGATAAGTTGGCGGTTCGTTCCGCGGTGGCGACCCCGGATTAATAAAGGGACTAAGCCGACAAGAAAATGAATGAATGAATGAATGGTCTTGATTTGAGTTCGAAGAGTAAAAGTAAAAGTCCTTCAGAAGTGTAATGATTTCTGGGGTCTTTGTACCACCTAGTACATACACTTCTATTTAAATAAATACGAATTTGTGACACTAAAAGGGACAGTTCACCAAAAAAATAAAATTCACTAGTTCCAAACTTGAGTTTCTTTCTTCTGTTGAAAGAAATAGACTGAAGAATATTGGTGGGGCATTGATTTACATGCTACTTTTTGTTCCTACTATACATGTCAATAGCAACTTTTTTACAACATTCTTCAGAATATCTTGTTTTGTGTCTAACAGAGGACATTTAAAACCATTGACTGTGAGGAACTGGTGAGGAAATGTTCATTTTAGGTTCTTGACTTTAGGCTAAAAGATTTCATTTCGCACCACATCCCAAACTACTGAGTCTGTTCAACTGGCAGTTAAACAATAGGGTGAGCAGTTGTTTCTTTTATCTTGTTGTTGTCTTTGTGTGCTGTTTATCTTGGGTCTTGCTGTCAGCAAAGAACATCTGTTGAATGTAGAGAACTGACCAACCCACAACCCTCTCCTCTGAATTAATTCAACAGTCTGAGTTGAACTCAATGAATCTATTTGACATTAATGAGGTAGCACTTCTTTAGTAGGGCTAAGCAAGTCAGCCAACGGCAACCAATAACAAATATATGCACACAACCAATGCCATCAACTACGTCTGTATCCATCCATCCATCCATCCCTCTATTTATATATATATATATATATATATATATATATATATATATATATATATATATATATATATATATATACATACACATACATACACACATACATACAATTAAATTCTGAATTATTAGCCCATTCGATTTGTTTTCTTTTTTTAAATATTTTCCAAATGATGTTTAACAGAGCAAGGGAATTTTTACAGTATGTCTGATAATGTTTTTTCTTCTGGAGAAAGCGTTAATTGTTTTATTTCGGCTAGAATAAAAGCAGTTTTTAATTATTTAAACACTATTTTAGGGACAAAATTATTAGCCCCTTTAAGCTATATTTTATTAACAAACAATTGTTATACAATAACTTGTCTAATTACCCTAACCTGCTTTGTTAACCTAATTAACCTAGTTAAGCATTTAAATGTCCCTTTAAGCTGTATAGACGTATCTTGAAAAATATCTAGTAAAATATTATTTACTGTCATCATGGCAAAGACAAAATAAAACAGTTATTAGAAATGAGTTATTAAAACTATTATGTTTAAAAATGTGCTGAAAAAATCTTTCTTCCTAAACAGAAATTGGGTGAAAAATAAACAAGCAGTCTAATAATTCAGGGGGGCCAACAATTTCTTTACTGTTCAACATAATTTGGGGAAAAGAAGTTCACAGGAGGGCAAATAATTTTGATGTCAACTCCATCAACAAATTAGCAATTTAATGCAAATTTATCTTTGCCTGCAACTAGCACAACTTTTAAAAGATTTTACAGCACATCAGGCAATTATCTGTTATGCTGTTATTTTATTGTCCAAAAAATCTGTAATAATTTTATTATGGATGCTGAAATACCTCATGATCAAGCAATCAAGCCATGTTAAGAAATCAATAAAACAGCAAATTTGTAACCCGAGTCATTTAAAGTGTTGTTGTTTTCCTGATGCTGTCAGGAAAGTGTTCTTGATGTTGTCAAGTTAATATTTACTTTAGTTTGCTTTACATTGTTGAAATGTTTAATTTGTTTTATGCAACAGTAAAACACGGCTGTTCACTTTCATAAGAAAGTGTAGTAGGGATAATGTAATGTATTTTTTATTTAATGCCATGTCAGCAACCAAGTCCATTTTCATGGCAAGAATATTTCAATAATAATAAAAATATAATTAAACATCAACAAACAATTTGACAATGTTCAGCGTTAATACATAATACAAATTCTACATTCCTGGTGTCACTTTGCTAAAAATGTCATTTAAATTCATTTAATAAAAAAAAAGTCTCCTGGAATCATTAAAAGCAGGACAATCCAGCAGTGTTTTACTGTGAGAGGAATTGTGCATTATAAACATTAGGGGTCTTCATCTAAAAAAACATGGGTTATTCTTGTATGTCCAATACGACATCTGTAAAAATCACTTGATCGAATCTAGTCTGAAAATTCTGTTTGAGATTTCAGGTTGTATTTCACACATACTTGTTGTAAGGCTGCACGATATAGGAAAAATCTGACATTTATTGTGTAATTTTGGTTTTTCTGCTATATATATTGTAATACGAGTACAATTTCACTAGATGCCTTTACCTCTATTTGGAAAGAATTTATAATTTTAGATTGATTGGTATGGTTCTATAAGGAAGCACATCTGCAAAAATATATTAAACAATCTAAAAGCATATATAAATGCAATGAAGAAAACAGTCTTGTATTTTTTTCTGAGGATTAACTTTTTGGGTATAACAGTAATTGAATAATCAAATGTACAATTATACTGCATAGTCTCCTTTTTCTATGAATAATTCAATTAAATTAACAGTTATTAAAGTTACAAATGGTGCAATTTCTTAGGCCTGAATGCCTTTAAAATTCTCATACAGTCACAGGCCTTAAAAATCCATGCAAGTGATTAACTCAATATTGCATATCCTGCAATGTGACTATAGTGAATGATCCCATTGCAATGCTGAAACGATATATTGTGCAGCCCTAAGTTGTAGTGATGCTTTCTTTTTCCGGAAATAATATGAAGCGTATATTTGATTATAATTTTAAAAATATATATATCAGATTATTACATATAGAAAAATATCGCATTATTTAGCATTTTTCTTCAATATTGCACATCCCTACATTAAACAAAACACTCAATTTAATTTGTTTCTTCATCCAGTTCAAGGTTTCTAACTTTTCTAGCTGATCTTTAGCAATGACTGGTGTCAAATATTAACCACAACACAATACATGCGAGCACAGCATCATAAAAACATCTTGATAAGATTAGTCGAGAATTCCCACAGCTGTTTGCTTGCTTTTAAAGTGATGCCATGTCGAGACTTAAGCTCCAGCATTTAGGGGATTCAGGAGAAGTGGGCGATGAATTGCAGACACGATCGTTGGCATAATAAGTTGTTGTGACTCGAACGTTAGGGAATAATAGCAAAGCATATTCAATCAATGAGCAGTCTTGCTCTGAAAGTGATTATCCTGTGAACAGATTGCATCATGTCAATGAGGTCAAGCTTCCAGTGAATGGAGCTCATATGGACCCCGCAGCAGGCAACGAACAGGCTCTTTTTTCACAAACAAAAGCTACCAAGAACTAAGAGGAACTAAACTCAGAGTAAAGTTAAGTCAAATGTTTCCTGTCAAAAACGTCTCTGACACAGGTGGTATGGCAGGCATGCATGTCAACAGATTTCATTTCTGGCAGTATAGGTGTAATGACTCACAAAAACCATGTCAGTATGCTGTTTGTAACACGTTTTACTTTCATATTAAACACACTACTACTCAAATAATGTGTTTCTTATAACCAATGGCGAGATTTCTAGTAAACTAGATTGCCAATGCTGACATACACTCATATACCAGGTTTAATCAAGTCCAATTTAAGACATTTTAAGACCCTTTTAGGACCATTATGAATAACATTTTAGACTTACACAGGGCTAAACACTAATGATGACTTATAATGGCCCGGTCAGTTGCCACAAAAAACAAACAAATATGGTGTAATTATTTCTAAGCAACATATTTTAATGTGTCAAAACAAGAAAACTCTAGTTGTTTATAAATGTTTTTTAAACATAATATATATTTTTTTAAAGGCAAGTTTAACATTGTTAAAAGTTTATTTATTGTGGAGACTGGAGACAGTGACATAAACAATCAAAAATATACATTTGTTGACTTTTGGCCCAATCTGATTGAGTATAATGTATTATGTAAAGTGATGTATTGCTCTGTTATTATCATGAGGAATTGTGTAATTGTTTTTAGTTTTCTTTCCCTGAAACTGCTTTAAAATAGGCAAACAGCTATTGTAAATCGGATCTCTTCGCAATAAAAAGTAAAAATTTAAAATAAATAAATAAATAAATAAAAATATATATTATTGAGATGGATTGCTGTGGTTAGATGGATGTCGGCCCAAATGGATAGCTTTACTTACCTGTAAACCCAACAATCAACTTTATCAAATGAAATGAGTGTAGTTAACTCAAAATTTACTTTAAGTTAATTTTACTTATTTGAGAGAAGTTTTGAACTCAGCGATGAAAGTAATGAGTTAATTAAATACCTCATTACTTCAACTTAAATGGAGTTAGATCACAGTACTCATATAGACTAGTTTTTTTTTACTCAAATGGTTTGTTGCAATTGGTTTCCTCAAACAGTTTGAGTTGCCTTAACTTGTAGGGTTTTACAGTACTCGGTGGGTTTGAGTTCTCTTCGTTTATGGGGTTGTGCTGTGCTCAAATTGTTTCATTTATTCAAATGGATTAAGTTCACAGTACTCATTAGGATTAGTTTTTGAAGTTAAATGGTTTGTTGCAATCGGTTTCCTCAAACTGTTTTGAGTTACCTTAACTTTTTGGGTTTTACAGTGTTGGACACAGGAAAATTAAGACCTGCTTAAAATGATTTAAGATCTACAAGACAATATTTCAGTAAATTTAAGACTTTTTAAGGCCTTTTGTTTGTGAAATTTAAGACATTTTAAGAATTTTTAAGACCCTGATATTCTTAGTCCAACACTTATTTTATACTTAAAACATATACTCAATTAAATCGCACAAAAAAAAATCTCATAACAAAAAAAACCCACCAAATTCATTGACAAGACTTGTTGGCAGAGAATGAACAACTCAGAAACAATTACAATGCTCATCATCTCAATCCAGGCTCAATCCAACCATCATTAATAAAACTGCTGAGTCAAAAAACAACACTTGTAAATCTATTGAGTAAATTCAAACATTTACCTTTACTCTCAAATAAAAGCTTTACAATGTGTTCGGTCCATCATACAAGCTTTTGACATTGTAAGCAATGTCATATGCTCCTTTAAAAACTATTTTACTTTTTTTTATCTTGTATGATATATTTAATAGGTTGCAGCTGGAAGGGCATCTGCTGTGTAAAACATTTGCTTGATAGATTAGCGGTTCATTCCGCTGTGGCGATCCTTGATTAATAAACAGGGTTTCTGCAGGTTTCATTAAGTCAAATAAGTCTTTTTAAGACCCTTTTAAGACCACAAAGAATGAAATTTTAGGCTTATTTAGGGTTAAGATTTTTTTTCTAATGGCCCAGTATTATCATGAGGACTCATGTAATTGATTTTAGTTTTTTTCCTTCCCTGATTAGGGAATTTAATTTGGGGAATTCGCTGTAAAATGTCTAACAGCTGTTGTGAACTATCTCTTTACAATAAAAAAAAACTTAAATCTAAAAATATATGGTTTTATTGAGATATGTTGTTGTCATTAGATTGAAATAGGCCCAAACTGAGTAGCTTCACTTGGTCAAAGCAAAATTAAGACCTGTTTGAAACTATTTAAGAACTACAATTCAATATGTCAGTAAATGTAATACTTTTTAACGCCTAAAATTTAGGTTTTAAAATTTAATGGGACCCCATGGAGACCCTGAATAAAAGATATGAGGTAAAGTTGGTTTTATATTTGCACATTTGTTCATTAAGCAGTCTCTATTTTGTTTGCCATTTTACTTTGAATATTTAATCGAAATTAGCATGCAAGTAGGATTTTAAACAACATTAACACTATCTAATTCACTGTGAACAATGTTATAATTTGATAGTCATTTGCTGCTAATATAATTTCCCTATTTATAATTTGCAAAGAATACTTTTCTGAAATTATATTATTAAGGAGTATGTCTGAATATCCTCTTATTACCACTATGATAAAAAGGCTAAGCCAAAAAGAAAATTAATGAACGACATATTTACAAGCAAGACACATCATTTAATGTCTCAAAAGGGAGCTATTCAAGTGAACTGTAATGTAACTTAGTGTTTAAACGCGCCACAAACGATAAGCTCACAGCATAAAACATACACTTTGCT
Organism: Danio rerio; assembly: GCF_052040795.2. Classification (NCBI taxonomy): domain Eukaryota; kingdom Metazoa; phylum Chordata; class Actinopteri; order Cypriniformes; family Danionidae; genus Danio; species Danio rerio. The sequence goes on along the minus strand of NC_141033.1, from coordinate 51,250,070 downwards.
ATATACATTTAAATAAACGTAAATTTTGGTGCTGAAATAGAAACATTTGTATTACCACAAGACATTCATTGAATATTAATCAATGAAATGTTTAAAACTTTATATATTAACGTAATAAGCCATCTACTGATTATTAACAAAGGAAATATTGTCTAAAAAGTTAATATTGAAGTTATTATCCAACAACCAACCTAAACAGACGAGGACACAATGGAATCACATCAAGAAAGACAATGTAACGCTAAAGAGATGAGTTCAGTGAGAGTTCCGCGCTAACTCGCTCTCGCTGTTAACAAAAGAGTGACGGGCGAAATCATGTCAGATATCGGTATTCCACTCAGAAGTGCGCGAGAACACTTGAGCAAGTGTCCTCGACCACAAAAGAAGTTGTTTGCTGGATTGGAGCACATGGCAGGGGAAGCAGCGACGGAATGTTCGCGTATCGCTGATTCCGCTCGTAAGAATGCCGTGAAATTCGACATCTGAACGACAACAAACAACAGCACTAAAGAAACAATACAGGAACCACCGAAGCTCAGCCTGATATATCCGCCCATGCCTTTCACGTCAACTTGCCCTGTCTGTCGCGTGTTAACTTCCACACACATATAAAGTCCCTCGACAGCACAGAAAGCAGCAGACCGGGTTTGGTTACTCACATTGGGACACGCGGAGCTTTCTTTCCCGTCAGTAGTCCGACTGTTCAGCCTCAAACTGTTTCCTCCATCGGCGCTGCGCACAGATCACGCCGCACAGCAACGCTACCAAACCCCTTTGCCGTTGCCAGGCAACAGACCCACTTCAGCCAATCATAACCCCTCCCCTTCGATCTCCCCTGGCAACTGCTGCAGCGCGCGCGACGCACGCCATTCCACTCTATTTAATGTGTTTTCAGCCCTTTTTCCCTCTCGCTTAACATGAAGTCTCCTCTAATCCTCTGTGAAATCTTATGATTTCACATCTGTTTTACACTTAATTTCTCGCTAAAGCTGAAAAATGCTCTTAACTTAGTTGTGAGTTATAATTATGATGTATAAAATTGAAATTGTAAACACTGAATACTTCATATAAACGAACTGACGGCTGTTTTTACAGGTGTTTTTCTATTTAAAGGGGTAGTTCAGCCCCAAAATTAAATTTACTCACTATTGACTCACCCTTAAGTGGTTTCTTTCGTATTCTGAGCTCAAAAGAAGATGTTTTGAAGAAAGATGAAGACCTGTAACTATTATTTTCTATAAACACAAATACTATGGACGTCAGTCAATACAGATTTCCAGTTATTTAAAATGAAAGTAAAACAGGTTCGTGACGAGTGAGTAAATGACAGAACTTTCGTTATTTGGGTGAACTATTCCTTTAAAGCAAAACAACGCAGGTGAATTGGATTTAAAAATAGATAAGAGTTATCTCCAGTTGATTTATAACATTAAGAATGGCAAACGTTTGCAAATAATTTACAATATTTCTACAATTATATGTTTAGATATGCAAATGAGGCATTGTTCAACTAAATATACACTAATTTGCATATAATTCTAGCACATAAATCTTAGCATTAGATGATAGTAGGTTCAAAACAGATATGCAAATGAGGCATTGTTTATACTAATTCAACTAAATATTCAACTAAATATACCCTAATATACCCTAATTTGCATATATTTCTAGCACATAAATCTTAGCATTGAATGTAGGTTCAAAACACTTCATTTGTTGCTAAAGCTGAAAAATGTTCTTAACTTAGTTGTGAGTTTTAATTATGATGTATAAAATTGAAATTGTAAACACTGAATACTTCATATAAATAACGCACTGACGGCTGTTTTTACAGGTGTTTTTACATTTAAAGGGGTAGTTCAGCCCAAAAATGTATTTACTCACTATTGACTCACCCTTAAGTGGTTTCTTTCGTATTCTGAGCTCAAAAGAAGATATTTTGAAGAAAGATGAAGAACTAGGCTATTTTCTATAAACACAAATACTATGGACGTCAGTCAATACAGATTTCCATTTATTTAAAATGAAAGTAAAACAGGTTCGTGACGAGTGAGTAAATGACAGAACTTTTTATTTAGGTGAACTATTCCCTTAAAGCAAAACAACGCAGGTGAATTGGATTTTAAAATAGCTAATCGTTATCTCCAGTTGATTTATAACAATAAAAATGGCAAACGTTTGCAAATAATTTACAATACTCTTACATTTATATGTTTAGATATGCAAATGAGGCATTGTTTAACTAAATATACCCTAATTTGCATATATTTCTAGCACATAAATCTTAGCATTAGATGACAGTAGGTTCAAAACAGATATGCAAATGAGGCATTGTTTATACTAATTCAACTAAATATTCAACTAAATATACCCTAATATAGCCTAATTTGCATATATTTCTAGCACATAAATCTTAGCATTGAATGTAGGTTCAAAACACTTCATTTGTTGCTAAAGCTGAAAAAATTTCTTAACTTATTTGTGAGTTTTAATTATGATGTATAAAATTGAAATTGTAAACACTGAATACTTCATATAAACGCACTGATGCCTGTTTTTACTGGTGTTTTTCTATTTAAAGGGGTAGTTCAGCCCAAAAAAATTATTTACTCACTATTGACTCACCCTTAAGTGGTTTATTTCTTATTCTGAGCTCAAAAGAAGATATTTTGAAGAAAGATGAAGAACTATTTTCTATTAACACAAATACTATGGAAGTCAGTCAATTCAGATTTCCAAAGTTATTTAAAACGAAACTAAAACAGGTTCGTGACGAGTGAGTAAATGACAGAACTTTCATTATTTGGGTGAACTATTCCCTTGAAGCAAAACAACGCAGGTGAATTGGATTTTAAAATAGCTAATCGTTATCTCCAGTTGATTTATAACAGTAAAGATGGCAAATATTTGCAAATAATTTTCAATATTCTTACAATTATATGTTTAGATATGCAAATGAGGCATTGTTTAACTAAATATACCCTAATTTGCATATATTTCTAGCACTTAAATCTTAGCATTAGATGACAGTAGGTTCAAATCACTTCATTTGTTGCTAAAACTAATAATTGTTCTTAGCTTAGTTGTGAGTTTTAATCATGATGTATTACATTTTAATTGTAAACACTGAATACTTAATATAATTGCTTTAAAATCGCTGACAGCTGTTTTTACTGAAGTTTTTCCATTTAAAGGGGTAGTTCACACAAAAAATCAAAATGTAGTCCCTACTTACCCTCAAGTGGTTTCTTTTTTTCTTTTGAGCACAAAAGACGATAGTTTGAAGAAAGATGAGGACCTGTAACTATTGACTTCTATAAAACAAATGTTATGGAAGTCAGTGCATACAGATTTACAACATTATTCAAAATAAATCTAATTTCTTGATTCTGACAGGAAAGAAATAAACAGGTTTTTGAACTATCCCTTTAAAGCAAAACAGCGCCGGTGAATTGGATTTAAAAATAGCTAATAAGATTCACTAGTTGATTTATAACATTAAAAATGGTAAACATTCACTAACAATTTACAAGATTACTGCAATATTATGTTTATATATGCAAATGAGACATTGTTTAATTAAATGTACCCTATTTTGCATACTGAAAAAAAAAAGTTGCATACAGAAATTTTAGCATTGTATAACAATAGGTTCAGAAAATTGTTTATTGATTGATTGATTGATTGATTGATTGATTGATTGATTGATTTTGACATTCATTCATTTTTTTCAGCTTAGTCCCTTTTTTAATCTGGGGTCGCCATAGCATAATGAACCACCAACTTATCCAGCATATGTTTTATGCAGCAGATGCCCTTCCAGCTGCAACCCAACACTTGCAAACACCCATACACACTCATTCACACACACACACACACACACACACTACGGCCAATTAAGCTTATTCAATTCAGGTAACTCACGCCAACATGGGGAGAACATGCAAACTCCACACAGAAATGCCAACTGACCCACCCCTTAAAAAATACAGTGTTTCAGCGTGACTTACCTAATTTTTTTAGCTAAATCTAATGTCTTTTTTACTTGTACAGAGTTTAATTCAATATTTTTAATGTTCTCGAGATCTACCTGAGCTCAAACTCCCCTTTCGCCCTGCTAGCGGGAGGGAGCCCCGGGCTCAGGGCTCTCTCCCAGGACAGCATGCCACACAATCAATCATCAGCTATCTTTTTTTACCTAAATCTAAAACATCTTGCTATTTAATTCCAAATTAAATTTGTACTTTCTAATATAATTTTAAAACTATTTTAATTTTCTTATCTAAACTTAAACAGATTCTTTGCTTCTTTAATATAAATTCTCAAAAAACTTTTTGGAACAAAAAAATTGGCTTTCACACTTTAAAAGATTAATAATAAATGAATCTCACTAATATAAATTATTTAAGTTTTAGGTTGATTTTGAACAGCTTTGGTTGCATTTAATTTGTGGCTAAACCTAAATATTTTACTAAATTATTAGACTCAAAATGTAGTTAAGTCTTCTCACACTTGAAATTATAAATAGATTGGTTTTAACTTTTTTCCTTCCTGACATAAGTTTGTGTGACTCTACAGAGCATGTGAATATTTAATAAGGTCAGCTCTGTTAAGTTTATGATTTGTAGCCTGCTAAACTTTTCTTTAGCGTCTGGAGGCTGTGATAATTACAAGTGTGAAACGTTGTTTAACTCAAGCTTAAAAACAGCCTTAGCCTCAGGTTTAACAAGACAATAACCCAAGGTGAAGCACAGTGTAAAAAGCCCTGGTGTGAAATGAGTTAGCAGGTTTAAAGTGCTGTTAATGCCTAAAGTGCTTGTTTAATCAACAGTAAATGACTTTATTAAACAGGCAATGTTTCCTATAGAGTAAACTGGGAAGATTCTAGTAAATTGTCACATATTTTAATCTGAATGTAAACTAGTAATTAATCTACTGTTGAAAGGAAAGTAACAACCCAACAAAAAATGTTATAACCCAACTCTGGGTAACATATGCACACTGGAAAAAATGAAATATTCATCAAAGGCGGCAACACCAAAGCTCCAAATATACAAATTTATTAAATTAAAAAAGCTGACACAAAGCGTGTAACGTTTCGAGCAACGCGCCACTTCATCAGACAGTGTTCATCACGATCAGGTGCTCCTTTTTGTACACTTCCGGATCCCATGATATCCTCTCACATATATGTCCACATATACATACATACATATGTATACATACATACACAATCATTCATATACACATATACATATAAATACATACATACATACACACACACACTCATTCATAAATATAACTTAGCTATTTCAAGTGAAAATCCCCCCCCCCCCCCAAAAAAAAATTAATAAATAATGAAATAAATAAACCATAATATTACATCACAAATTATAATACCAGACTATACAACAAAATATAGCCAGAAAACCTTTAAACCAAACCCTCATTCATTCATCATTCATTCTTTTTCTTTTCAGCGTAGTCCCTTTATTAATCCTGGGTCACCACAGCGGAATGAACCGCCAACTCATCCGGCACAATTCCATGCAGCAGATGCCCCTCCAGCCACAACCCATCTCTGGGAAACTAATTAAACATTAAAGAATTATTAAAGTAAATAAAAAATGGCCATGATTTCAACAGTGAAAAACTGTATAAATGCTTCAGTATAAATCTGTAACCTGGTTAACAGGATGTTTCCTTAATATATATGGCGAATAATGGTAAATTGACTTTCCCAGAACTCCCTGCATGGCACGTCACTTTTAATGCTTTTTGTTGACATTAATATGGATCTTTTCAGTTGTTTGTCCATCTGTATTGTACATTAGAGATTTATGTTACATCTAATATTGGTAAACAATGTTTATTCATGACTTTAATTTTATGTGTGTTACCATACTGGTGTTTAGTATCTGTGTGAATGACAACGAGCACCTTCTACACACTGACACACCTTTCTGCTTGTGGGAAAAGCTGATTGTGATGTGCTTTGGTCCATTATGTAACTTTCTCATCACCACCTGCGTATGGCTGTGGTAACATGTCTATCTGTGTAAGAAAAGATGTGTAGATGTTGGTAATTTTAAACACAGACATTTTACCTCTAATATATAAATTAAAGAAATTCGGTATTTATTCATTACTGCAGAGTTCTTACCAGGTCTGCCAGAGTTCTTACCAGGTCTGCCAGAGTTCTTCCAGAAAATATGATCATATCACCCCAATTTTATCCCCCTTACATTGGCTGCCTGTTAAGTTTCGTATTGAATTTAAAATATTACTCCTCACCTATAAAGCTCTAAATATTCTAGCTCCTGTTTATCTAACCAACCTTCTGTCTCTCTACAATCCAGCTTGCTCTTTAAGATCTCAAAACTCAGGGCTTCTGGTAGTACCTAGAATAGCAAAGTCGAGTAAAGGAGGTCGAGCCTTCTCATTTATGGCTCCTACACTCTGGAATAGCCTTCCTGATAACATCCGAGGCTCAGACACACTCTCTCAGTTCAAAACTAGATTAAAGACCTTTCTGTTTAGTAAAGCATACACTCAGTGCATCACTTAGCGGGTTTCCACACAGGCTTCTGCATCTTGTTTATATCCACTATAAACAGCAGCTACGCTAATTATTCTCTTTATTCTCTATTTTCACCTGGGGATACTCATCCCGAGGTCCTCAGATTATGCAGAGTCACTGATTGCATCCAAGACCAGCGAAGAGATGATCCCAAGGTCTCCATATCAGGGACCAGGCTGTATCCTGAGCTGCTGCTGCGCTGGTGGTTATGTTGGAGTGGAGAGCATGACACTGATTCCAGTGACGCTCCAGGGACAGACGAGTCTTCGCTGAGGCCAGCTTCCAGCCTCCACTGCTGAGACTGCAGCTCTGCACAAGAATTTTGGCCAGCGGAGAAATTAAAATGGTCGTGCCCAACTGAGTCTGGTTCTCTCAAGGTTTTTTTCTTTACTTTCCTATTGATGAAGTTTTTTTTCCCTCTCCGCTGTCGCCACTGGCTTGCATGGTTTGGGATCGGTAGAGCTGCGCATCCATGAATTTGCTCTTCAGTGTTTGAACTCTCAGTAATGATTAAATCACACTGAACTGAGCTAAACTGAACTGAACTTAAACACTAAAAACTGAACAACACTGATCCAGTTACTATGACCATTTATGTGAAGCTGCTTTGACACAATCTACATTGTAAAAGCGCTATACACATAAAGCTGAATTGAATTGAATATTTTTCTGTAAAAATGAGAAATTATTTTTACGGTTTGTACAGATTTTTATCGTTGAAATACTGGCATAGCTTAACCATAATTTTTATGGATTTATTTTTGGAGTTAAAAAGTGTCATTTAAATTTAATTGAATTTTTTTTTTAATTCTGAGCACGTAATCCAGATTAAATAGTCAGTTACTGCACTCTAAAATGCTGGCTTGTTTTAACAATACTGGGTCAATTTATTTTTGTATTTTTTACAATGCAATAACAAATTATATGTAATCTGCATTATGTAATTAGATTTGAAAAATCAATAATTAAAGTAAACTATTTAAACATCATTATCAGACTATTACATTTCCAGAGATGGGTTGCGGCTGGAAGGGCATTCCACTTCATTCCGCTTTGGCCACCACTGATTAAATAAGGGAACTAAGCCGAAAATAAAGTAAATAAATGATCGAATGTACTCAAATTTGGGTTTGGCAAATTTGGCCTAACGTTGGGTTAGTCACCAATGTTGCACGCTCACACAGAGCCCAAAATGGAAGTTTGTGATTGGGTCAGCCCAATGTCAATAAAGAAAAGAACCAGTCAGCTGCCGATTATGTCACATGGGCCGGTCTGCGCAAAAAAAAAAAAAAAACTTACTTACTTTCAGAGCATCACAGCATAGTAAATTAATTAGGTAGAAAAAACAATAGGCTGTTAATAAATAAATAAATACAATACGATAAAATACAATAAAACACAATAAAATAAAATAAAACAAATAAATAAATAAAATACAATAAAACACAATAAAATAAAATAAATGAATAAATAAAATACAATAAAACACAATAAAATGAAATAAAATAAAATAAATAAATAAAAAACAATAAAACACAATAAAATAAAATAAAATAAAATAAAATAAAATAAAATAAAATAAAATAAATAAAATAAAATAAAATAAAATAAAATAAAATAAATAAAAAACAATAAAACACAATAAAATTAAATTAAATTAAATTAAAAAAAAATAAATAAATAAAATTAATAAAATACAATAAAACACAATAAAATGAAATAAAACAAAATAAATAAACAAGATAGATCTCAGGTCTGGTGGGAGCAAATTGTGGCGACTGGCCACTTTCCTCCTCCATGTTTCCTCTGTTGTCGTTGTTTACTGCGTCGGCGTCTCCACACACGCTCTTCCTTCTACGTCAATCAACGTAGAAGTTTTATGTCACAAGTTTTATGATGTACAAAAAGGAAAGCCTCAGTAAATTCGATCTGCCTGTTTACATGATAGTCACATATCTGATTCAAATAAAAAAAAAATTCACATATGAAGGAGGCTGAAACCCATCTCTGAATATCCGAATGCATCCGATCTGTGTCACATATGAGCAAAAAATCTAAATTGGGTCACATTTAACTGACAGTGGACACAGGGCCTCATAGATGTCTAATAGACGTCTATGCAACGTCGTCTTGGCTAAAACAAAGCTATTTGGGCTGTCACTGAAAATCTAATAGACATCTAAGAATAGGCCAAAACTAGACTAGTCATCAAATTAACAGAAATGAATGACTACACGTATAAAGTCTGTCTAATCTGTCTAGATTTGGGCTATAGATAAGATTTCCACTGACAGCCCAAGTTTAGCCTTGTTTTAGCCAAGCTTTCTACATTTAGATGTTTATTAGACATCTATTAAACACTAAATTGTTTGCTGGGATCTAAGAGGTTATATTACTACTAAAGTATACTAATATACTACAAGTTTTCTGGTGTAATGTGTAATCTGTACTTGATTACAATGCATAAGTAATCCACACACGCAGCTGGTAAAAACACTCTGACCTCAATGCTTATGTGCATCTGCTCCGTCTCACCAAAGTGCTGTTCTCACACACGCTTGCAAAGGCAATCGCACAAGACTTCACACTCGCACACACAAAACACACACCTTAACATCGGCTGAAAATGAAGCCACGATGGCTGGGTTTCCTCTACTTATGCTACAGGCAAAGAAAACCACCATATTGTTGATTGGATGATTGACGATAAGGAGGTTTCAAGCACCACTAGCCTAGTACTTACATGCCATGAAACCCGTAGTTTAGCGATAATGCCAGGGGATTTCTATATCAAGAGGAATTCAGGTCATTGTAACAGTCTTTCTTTATGAAACACGACACTCATCTGGTTGTTTAACCGGGCGAACAGGATTCATTACTTTTTTTTGCTTTCAAAGAAACCAGATCTGTTGGAGTTTTTAAGGTGAGCTGTTGATATTCTTTGATTTTTCAGATTGTTTTATTTTTTGCAATGCTGTTAATTGGTGGCTGAATGCATTTTAGATCATAATCTTGCATGATACGACAGATTTTTTCAACACATTTCTAATCATAATAGTTTTAGTAACTAATTTCTAATAACTGATTTATTTTATCTTTGTCATGATGACAGTAAATAATATTTTACTAGATATTTTTAAGGCTTAACTAGGTTAATTAGGCAGGTTAGGGTAATTAGGCAGGTTATTGTATAACGATGGTTTTGTAGACTATAAAGAAATAAATAGCTTAAATAGGCTAATAATTTTGTCTTTAAAATGGTTAATAAAAAATAAAGACTGCCTTTATTCTAGCCGAAATTAAACAAATAAGAAGAAAAAATATTATAGAAAATACTGTGAAAATTTCCTTGCTCTGTTAAACATCATTACGGAAATATTTAAAGAAAAAAAAAACTTAAAGAGGTGCGAATAAATCTGACTTCAACTGTATTTCAAATATTGCAAAAAAAAAAAATTTAATTAATTAATTAATTAAAAAAAAAAAAAAAAAATATATATATATATATATATATATATATATATATATATATATATATATATATATATATATATATATATATATATATATGCTTAATTTTTTTCTAATCATTGGAATTTCTAATATTTACACATGATTACATTTTTAACATAAAATTGAAGTAAAATAAAAATATAATCCTATAATTATTCAATATTATATAATGATTTAATAATAAATAATATTAGAATATGTGTATGATATTATATTATGAAACAATATTAAAATAATAACAATGATATTAATATTTAAGATTATATATGGAATTTCAGGGCGGCGCAGTGGCGCAGAAGGTAGTGCTGTCGCCTTACAGCAAGAAGGTCGCTGGGTCGATTCTCGGCTCAGTTGGCGTTTCTGTGTGGAGTTTGCATGTTCTCCCTGCGTTTGCGTGGGTTTCCTCTGGGTGCTCCGGTTTCCCCTACAGTCTGAAGACATGCGGTGCAGGTGAATTGGGTAGGCTAAATTGTCTAGTGTGTGAGTGTGTGTGAATTAGTGTTTGTGGATGTTTCCCAGAGATGGGTTGCGGCTGGGAGGGCATCCGCTGCGTAAAAATGTGCTGGATAAGTTGGCGGTTCATTTCACTCTGGCGACCCCAGATTAATAAAGGTAAGCCGACAAGAAAATGAAGAATTTAATGATATTTCAGTCTTTTTATTTAAATTTTTTTTTTTGTATAATTTGGTATATTACCGTTTTTTTTGTAAACACTGTTTTTATTTATAGTTTAACTCGTTCATTCATTCATTTTCCTTCAGTTTAGTCCCTTTATTCATCAGAGGTTGCCACAGCAGAATGAACCACCAACTTATCGAGCAAATGTTTTACACAGCGGATGCCCTTCCAGCTGAAACCCAGTACTGGGAAACATACATACACCCTCATTCACACACGTACCCTACGACCAAATTAGCTTCATCTACTGTATAGCGCATGTGTTTGGATTGTGGGGGAAACCGGAGCAGGAAACGCGCGCCAGAACATGCAAACTCCACAGAGAAATGCCAACTGACCCAGCCGAGACTCGAACCAGTGACCTTCTTGCTGTGAGGCAACAGTGCTAACCACTGAGCCACTGTGTCGCCAGTTTAAATCATATTCATTAATAATTCATTAATTTTTGTTAATAATTACACTGAAAAAGTGTTGCATGCAGAACTGTTGCAAACAATTGATTTGTGTTGAATTTAAACAAACAAATTAAGTTTAATAATGTTCAACTTAATTTGTTTGTTTAAATTCAGCCCAAAAAAATTGTTTGCAACCACTTAACGTAAAAAAAATTGAGTAAATCCAAGGAATCATCTTTGAATAATTTTTTTTTCAGTGTAGTTTCCATAATATATATGGATAATAGGATTTTTATGACTATAATTAAAAAAAAAAATTGTTAACTATATAATAACTCAGCTTCACATGTCATTTCAATACAAACACTTGTACACTGTAAAACAAATGCTGCAAAATTTACAGCATTACTGACAATTTCGGTTGCCAGTAATGCTGTAAAATGTACACATAGTGTATGAGTGTTTGTGTAAATGTCAGTGTTTATTGGTGCTTCCCAGTACTAGATTGCGTATGGAAGGGAATCCACTTGGCAGTTCATTTCACTGTGGCGACCTCTGAAATAGAGACTAAGCCGAAGAAAAATGAATGAATGAATGAATGAAGCACACTAATAAATTAATATTTATAAGATCCTTGAAAGTGAAAGGGAAGGATGGAAAGATGCTCCAGACATCCCTCAGTGGTGGTGATTAAGGGTGTGTCCAGCATGCAGTGTTGGAGTGGGCGGTGTGTGTTCATGTGTGTGTGCTGGTGTAGTGGTCAGAGTAAGATACCCTGCTGCTTTTATAGCCCATAAATCTGAGCAGGCCAGCGGCTGCTGTAGTCAGCGCACTGAGAGCCTTTCATGCAGAAAATGAATCAGACCATTTGAAAGTAAGCGCAAAAGCCACACTTCACAGACACACACACACACACACACACACACACACACACACACACACACACATGGTAAAAATATAGTTGTGTCTGTGTTGTTCAATAAAATATATATTTTTGAAATCCAAAATGTATTTAATATTAGCCAAAAATATTTCTAAATATATTTTAGGGTGAAGAAAATACATTACTAACCATACAGTAGATCAAAGTATCTGTAATTTAAAATATAATTAATAGAACTAATAATTTATTTGTAAACATATACTTGGTAAATTATATTTAAAAACATATTGAATTAAATTGAATTTAATTTAATTTAATTATTTTATTATATTTTTGGAAAATATATTTCTGTAAATTTGCTTTTAAATATATCTTACCAAATATATTTTTATAGCCATTTATTATATGTTTTGAAATATTTATAGACATATTTTTTTTCGTATGTGTGGGTACACAAACACACACACACACACACACACAGACACAAACACACACACAGAGACAAAAAAAAAAACACACGCACACACACACACAAAATATATTTAAAAACAAGTTTACATAAATATATTTCCAAAAAATCTAAATGTATTAATTTAATTTAATTTAATTTACATTTTTGGGAAAATATATTGTATGTAAATAGGTTTTGCCTTACAGCAAGAAGGTTGCTGGTTTGAGCCTCGGCTGGGTCAGTTGGCATTTCTGTGAGGAGTTTGCATTTTCTCCCCATGTTTGCGTGATTTTCCTCCGGGTGCTCCAGTTTCCCCCTCAGTCTAAGCACATGCGCTATAGAGGAATTGAATAAGCTAAATTGATCTTAGTGTATGAGTGTGAATGAGAGTGTATGAGTATTTCTTATTGATGGGTTGCAGCTGGAAGTGATAAGTTGGCGGTTCATTCCGCTGTGGCGACCCCTGATAAAGGGACTAAGCTGAAAAGAAAATGAATGAATGACACTCACAACCACATTGCATGTCTGCTCGGCCAATACACAAGCACTCCACTCCATTCCCGGTGGCTAATAAAACACTCCATTAATAGCGAGCTGGGTTTGTTCACGAGACACTCCGCTGTGCAATCCATCTCGGTTCCCGTGATAGACTTTCTAGCTCCTGTGCACGCATGCAATGTTGCTGTACTTCATCAAAACGAGCTGTGACACCGTATCTGGCATTGGAGGGTTATTGAATTAAGGCAGCTCTTTAATGTACTCCAGTCTGCAAACCCATCTCTGCAGTCTTCAATATCGCATTAAGGCGAGACTCCGTTCTGTAATTCTATCATCTCACATGCAAACTTGCTCGACCTACACGCCATCCGAGACAAATATACCAACATTTATGCCTTTCCTCCTTCCGCTTCCACTGACTACAGTCACCAGGATCTCTCTCTGATTGAAATATAATGTATCATAAATACACTGAGTTATGCTTACCTGTGCTAAAATTACCATTTTAAGAGAATACTCTGAGTAGTTGCTAGGGCATTGTGTTGCTATAGAGTCGCTAGGGTGGTTGCTAGGGTGTTACTATGCAGGTATGGTGATTTGGGTTGTTGTCGGAGTGCAACAATACAAATAAGGTGTTTTGTGTGGTTGTTAGATAGTTGTTATGTGGTTGCTAGGGATTCAGGAGGAAGCAGTAGCTAAAGACTTGGATGGTTGTCAGAGTGTTGCTATGCTGTTGTTGTGGATTTGGGTGGTTTCATGGCGCTGTTATGGAGTTGCTAACGACTGTGTGGTTGTCAGAGTGTTGCTATGCAGTTGTTATGGATTCGGATGGTTGCTATGCAGTTGCGTAGGTGTTTGGGTGGTTGTCACGGTGCTGTTATGGAGTTGCTAATGACAGTGTGGTTGTCAGAGTGTTTCTATGCAGTTGTTGTGGATTTAGATGGTTGCTATGCAGTTGCATAGGTGTTTGGGTGGTTGTCATGGTGCTGTTATGGAGTTGTTAACGACTGTGTGGTTGTCAGAGTGTTTCTATGCAGTTGTTGTGGATTTAGATGGTTGCTATGCAGTTGCATAGGTGTTTGGGTGGTTGTCATGGCGCTGTTATGGAGTTGCTAATGTCTGTGGTTGTCAGAGTGTTTCCATGCATTTTTTGTGGATTTGGAAGGTTGCTATGCAGTTGCATGGGTGTTTGGGTGGTTGTCATGGTGCTGTTATGGAGTTGCTAATGACAGTGTGGTTGTCAGAGTGTTTCTATGCAGTTGTTGTGGATTTAGATGGTTGCTATGCAGTTGCATAGGTGTTTGGGTGGTTGTCATGGTGCTGTTATGGAGTTGTTAACGACTGTGTGGTTGTCAGAGTGTTGCTATGCAGTTGTTGTGGATTTAGATGGTTGCTATGCAGTTGCATAGGTGTTTGGGTGGTTGTCATGGTGCTGTTATGGAGTTGCTAATGACAGTGTGGTTATCAGAGTGTTTCTATGCAGTTGTTGTGGATTTAGATGGTTGCTATGCAGTTGCATATGTGTTTGGGTGGTTGTTATGATGCTGTTATGGAGTTGTTAACGACTGTGTGGTTTAAAGTGTTGCTATGCAGTTGTTATGGATTCAGAAGGTTGCTATGCAGTTGCATAGGTGTTTTGGTGGTTGTCATGGAGCTTTTATGGAGTTGCTAATGACAAGTTGGTTGTCAGAGTGTTGCTATGCAGTTGTTATGGATTTAGATGGTTACTATGCAGTTGCATAGGTGTTTTAGTGGTTGTCATAGCGCTGTTTCGGAGTTGCTAAAGACTTAGTGTGGTTGTTGACAGAGTGTTGCTATGCAGTTGTTGTGGATTCGGAAGGTTGTTATGCAATTGCATAGGTGTTTGGGTGGTTGTCATGGTGCTGTTATGGAGTTGCTAATGAGAATTTGGTTGTCAGAGTGTTGCTTTGCAGTTGTTATGCATTCAGATGGTTGCTATGCAGTTGCATAGGTGTTTGGGTGGTTTTCATAGCGCTGTTTTGGAGTTGCTAACGACTTAGTGTGGTTGTTGTCAGAGTGTTGCTATGCAGTTTCATAGGTGTTTTGGTGGTTGTCATGGCGCTGTTATGGAGTTGCTAATGACTTTGTGTGGTTGTTGTCAGAGTGTTGCTATGCAGTTGTTATGAATTCAGAAGGTTGCTATGCAGTTGCATAAATGTTTGGGGGTTTGTCATGGTGCTGTTATGGAGTTTCTATGACTTTGTGTTGTTGTCAGTGTTCCTATGCGGTTGTCATGGATTCGGAAGGTTGCTATGCAGTTATTAGCTAGTTATTAGCTAGTTATTAGTAGTTAGCTATGCATAGGTGTTTGGGTGGTTGTCATGGTTCTTTTATAGAGTTGCTAAGGATTTTGGGTGGTTGTCTCTGTGTTGATATGTAGTTACTAGAATGTTTTAAATGGTTGTGATAATGTTTTGTTGCAGTTAGCGTTTTGACTGCTTGCAAGTTTGTTAATAAACAGCCATGTCATTTTGGATGATTATCATTATGTTGCTATGAGGTTGCTAGAGTTTTTTGGGGGGGTTGCCAAAGTGATCTTGCTGTGCAGTTGGTAGAGTGCTTCAAATAGTTGCTGGAGTTTTACTTGCTTGGGACTTTAGGTGTTTAACAACATGTTACTATGCAGTTGGTATGGTGTTTTGGGTCGGCAAGATTGCAGTTGCTAGGGGGATTAGGGTGGTGGCTTGTTAGGGTGTTACTATGCACTCTTTGTATTGTTAAATCATCCTGAACCCAATATTTGAGATTCAATATTTGTAAAAGACTACATGTCAAAACAGTGTACGTCTCACTCAAATGTGATGGCAGCAACAGCACTCAAGCCGCCGCCTTCACTGTCTGGCAGTTTAAGAGCATTTACATAGATAAAGGTGTAAGGGTGGCCAAACCGGGTAAACAAGAACTATTTGCATTCACCTCAGGGCAAGTGCAGACTAACTGTGGCACTCCCATCTGCCATCTGCTTACCTTTCTTTAGAAAAATGGTCAGTTTTTATATTTTTGTCTCAAGGTTATTCTTTGAAATAGTCAGTGATATAAAAAAATGTAAATAGTGATGACTTTAAAGGGGAGCTATTATGCAAAAATCACCTTTATAAAGGGTTTAAACACAGTTATGTGTCACCAGTGTGTGAATATAAGCAGCTTTTAACACTAAAAATGTATTAATTATTTTGTTTAAAATCACACTTGATTAAAACAGTCTGCAGAAACACTTTGATTGACATTCTCCCTTTGTACGTGTCATCAGAGGGGGAAAGCCCCGCCCACTAGTGACCATCTCTCCCTCATTATGATGAACAGTTTTAAGATTGACAATCTAAAGGCTCCTACACACCAAGCGCTTTTCCCTGGCGTCAAGCTGAAGAGTATGCAAAATCACTCCTTGACGTTAGATGGCGCTGCACAGCATTAAGCTTTTGACACCCGCTTATAACACAGAAGAAGACGAGGAGAGGAAGTTCACACACTTGTTGTTAAAGTTACTGGTGACTCGAAGAAGCAAGGATGGTTAAAGCAGCAGCTCCAGCTGTAGCGATGAAGAAATGATTAGTATTCACAAGAGCAATAAGCAGCTAAACACTCATATCGACTCCGGGCATTTTCTTCAATGTGCACTCGCAATGACAGTTTTGCACTTGAGCGCCTCCAAGTGCTGTTTACTGTAACTTCAGTAGCTCCGTGCATAGGGCGTTTTTTTAAAAATGGCGCTTTTGTGCCTGGCGTTTTGCGCGTTGGTGTGCACAATCACATTGACGCCCTTTATTTAGTCACGCGACGTTAAAAGTCGACGGAAAACGTGAACAAAAAATGTCTCCGTGTGCACGGGCCTTATGGGTGATTTCACACCTGTGGATCGATTCATTTGTTCTGAAATTGTTACATTGTTGCTCTTTGCTCTTGGTGTGGTTCACTTTTACATGGCAAAGTGTCTCAACGGTCCCGCTCAGCTCTCATGCAACCTTATTTTAATATATGACGATTGAGCAAGACACTATAAGTGAAAATCTGCGCTTTAATTTTGAATGGTGACGACCCTCAGACGTCATCACTAAATATAGAGCAGAGGTACGACTTTCTCATACACAGCAGTTGGCTTATGCATTATAGACTTTACATTATAGAGAGAAATAACAGATAAACTACTGCAGTTGGGTCAATTTTCCTAACGCATTAACAGCTCTTCTTAATAGTCAGCATGCTTTCACTTTCGTATTTTACATGAAACGCACAATTACCGGTAGGAATGTCATCCCCCCTACTCATCATTCTCTCTTTGTATAGCTGTATATGAGGCTATTACCAACTCAGGCTCATTCCGAAAGCACAGTCCTGTGGACGTTTCTGGAGACCGCCAAAAACGTCCCGGGAGGTACGTATTTTTGCACTTTTTGTTTTTGCGAATCCACGAGAGGCCGCTGTGTGTGCTTTTTCGCATCTCTAACGTCTCTCACGAGTGCAGTTCGTGCCCACGCTGTTCTCGCGTGAACCCACAAGGGGCCGCTGTCTGACTAACTGACTGACTGACTGTGCGACGGGCCAATCGGCTGACCCACCCTCCTTCTTCCCTAAAACCAACCAATATTACCGATTGACCCGCACGCCCACTCACTTCCCTAAACCTGACCAACAGTTTAGAAAAGCCGTCTGGAAAAAGATAAGCCCTCGTCTGATTTTTTTTACCACGTTTTAAGAAATTTCACCACTTTCTCACCCTGGTATAAACTCATTCACTTTATTTTTTGGATCCTGTTTTTGTCTTACCTGATTTCTGGAACCGCTCTTCCCCGGACTCGAACCCAGTCGGCGTGGTCAACTCCTCTCTGCATCTGAGGTTTGGCGACGTACACGATGAGCTGACTGGACAAACTGGTTGCTGCGGGAAAGCCCTCCACATAGAAGTAAGTGGTCAGCCAGTAAGCGCAAAAGGGAACAGCGTCATACCGCCCTGTAGCGTTCGCTTAAAAAAAATTAAATGCAGCCATACGTATCTTCCGGGACCTATTTGGCGGTTTCCAGAAGCGTCCTACTACGTTTTTAGAATGAGCCAGGGTTGGCTATTACACAACCATAATACACTGTGATATAGCCGGGCTCGGATCATATCGCTTTCTCACTACAATCGATCCGCTCAACCCGGGCTCATTGTGGAAACATAGCCCCGCGGATGTTCTGCGGACTGCGAGATATGTCCCGGGAGGTACGTATTCGAGCGGTTTTTGTTTTCGCTGATCTGCGAGAGGCCGTTGTACATGCTTTTTCGCGTCTCGTGCGCCTCTCGGGAGAGCGTGCCGTTAACGCCCGCGCTGTTCTCGCGCGAAAAGCCGCCGGATCGGCCAACCCGGCTGCCCTCCTCTTCCTCCTCCTCCTCCTCCTCCTTCCCTAAACCCAAGCGACGGTTTGCAAAAGCCGTCCAGAAAAAAAAAAAAGCAAAAGCCCTCGTCTTCGATTTCGACCGCGTTTTCGCCCTTATTTTTCGGATTCTGTTTTTCATCCTACCTGATTTCTGGAACCTCTGTTCCCCGGACTCGATCCCGGTCGTCGTCCTCGCAGCCAGCTCCTCCTCAGGGGCCTCCGCTCCGCCGACGTAACGCTGTGAGCTAAGCGGACAAACTGGTTGCATCGGGAAAGCCCTCCACTCGAAGGCGAGCTGTCGGCCGGCGAGCGCGAAGAGGAGGAGCAGAGCGGCACCACACCGCCCCGCAGCATTCGCTCAAAAAAAACTAAACGCGCCCGTACGTACCTCCGGCCACGTAAATCGCGGTCTCCAGAAACGTCCACGGGGCTACGTTTCCAGAATGAGCTTGGGTTGGATCCGCTCCAGAGTTCGTTTTAATTGAGCCGGAACCATCTCATTCAGGAGATCTCGGAGCGATTGTTTTGGCGCGGACCTGAGCGAAATTGCTGGATTCACATATGCCAAAGGAACCGTGCTAACTGGGCAAACGAGACAGGTTCCGAAACAAAAGTCTAGGTGTGAAAGCACCCTAACACTACAGTCTCCATAGACTTTCAGGCAACGCAGTGGAGCAGTAGGTAGTGCTGTCGCCTCACAGCAGGAAGGTCGCTGGTTCAAACCTCGGCTGGGTCGGTTGACGTTTCTGTGTGGAGTTTGCATGTTCTCCTTGTGTTGGCAAGGGTTTCCTCCGGGTGCTCCGGTTTCCCCCACAGTCCAAACACATGCACTATAGGGGAATTGGGTAAGCTGTAGTGTATTAGTGTGAATGAGTGTGTATGGATGTTTCCCAGAGATGGGTTGCGTTGCGCTGCGTAAAGGATATGCTTGATACGCTTGTGGTTCATTCCACTGTGGCAAACCCTGGTTAATAAAGGGACTAGGCCAAAAAAAAAAAATTATGAATAAATTCACCTATTCCAAATGTCTTGTGGGGGAAACCGGAGCACACAGAGGAATAGGTTTTTTATTTCAAGTATAGCTACTGCACTGGCACACCATGTGACTGGTTTCTAGTCTGTATACTTCTTTAAATCGTTCATTTATCTCTTGTATTTACATGTTTGTTTGTTTTTGTACAGCGCAGACCCTGAGTTCCTCCAGATGCGAAGTGTGGATGGATCTCCACGGGTGGTGTTTGCCTGACACAGAGCGCCTTATTAAACACTGTGACAGCGGAGTGTGTTTGCTTACAGAAGCCCCGTGTTTGACAGCCCTTTGTGTGTGTCGGGCCTTTATGAAATGTGTCAACAGCTCCTGCTTGACTCTTATCAGTGCTGATAGACACATGACGGTAATAAAACACTTGACATGCAGTGACGCTGCGGTGCAATTAGCCCACAGTCTTGGTTTCATGTGCCCTAGATATGCAACATAAATAGTTTTGTCATACTGAAGCTGTTTACTGACGGACTGGCTCTTTGAGGATATCAGCAAAGCAGTGTAATAAGTAAACAAATATTAAATATGTCAAATTGAGTGTGCAGAAATCTGATATACGCTCAATATATATATATATTAGCTGCCAGTGTTGGGAGAGCTGCTTGAAAAGTGTAGTGAGCTAAGCTATTAGCTACTCTACTTAAAATGTAGCTTAGCTACACTAAAAGCTGCCCTCTTGCCCTACAGAAAAATCCAACTTAAACCAGCCTGGTTTTAGAGAGGTTTCCGGGCTGGTTTCCAGCCATTTCCAGCCTGGTCTTAGCTGGTCAGGCTGGGGGATGACCAGCTAAAACCAGCTTGACCAGCCTAGCCAGTCTGGGAGTCCAGCCAAAACCAGCTATGCCCAGCTTAAACCAGGCTGGTCAAGCTGGATTTAGCTGGTCATTTTCCAGCCTGACCAGCTACGACCAGGCTGGAAATGGCTGGAAATGGCCAAAACCCCTCTAAAACCAGGCTGGTCAACCAACTAAAACCAGCCAACCAGCCTTGGCTGGTTTAAGATGGATTTTAAGGAGGGTGGTAATGTAGCAAGCTAAACTAAAAGCTACTTAGCAAAAGTAGCTTAGCTCCATCTAAGCTATTTTTGCAATTTTCATTTTTAAATTACAGCAACTTAAATCCAAATCAGACAAATCTTATGGCTTGTTTAAACTGACTGGTACAGTTTAGTATTCGACGCTACCGCCACACTACTGAGAAATGTAGTTAAGCTAGTAGCATCATACTTGTAGCGATGCTACTGCCCAACACAGTTTGCTGCTTATCTAAACTACTTTTAGTAGTATCGAAATACACTGTATCCAAACTATTAAAAGTATCTAAACTACTTTTAGTAGTTTAGATACTTATGTGCTGAAACAGCGCAATTCGATTGGACAGCATGGTGACTCAGTGGTTAGCACTGTCACCTCAAAGCAAGAAGGTCGCTGTCCGAGTTCGAGTCCCGGCTGGGTCAGTTGACCTTTTCCTTCAGGTTAGTCCCTTTATTCATCAGGGTCGCCACAGCAGTATGAACCAATAACTATTCCAGCATATGTTTTAAAAAGCGAATACCCTTCCTGCAACCCTGCACTGGGAAACATCCATGCACACTCATTCACACACACTCATACACTACGGCCAATTTAGTTCATCCAATTCCCCTATAGCGCATGTGTTTGGACTGTGAGGGAAACGGGAGCACCCAGAGGAAGCCCACGCCAAGACAAGGAGAACATGCAAACTCCACAGAGAAACGCCAACTGGCCCATCAGGGACTCAAACCAGCACCCTTCTTGCTGTAATTGCTAACCACTGAGCCCCCTGCTGAAAAATCCAGCTTAAACCAGCCTAGGCTGGTTGGCTGGTTTTAGCTGGTTGACCAGGCTGGTTTTAGAGGGGTTTTGGCCATTTCCAGGCTGGTTTCCAGCCATTTCCAGCCTGGTCTTAGCTGGTCAGGCTGGAAAATGACCAGCTAAATTCAGCTAAAACCAGCTTGACCAGCCTGGTTTAAGCTGGACATAGCTGGTTTTGGCTGGGCTCCCAGCCTGGCTAAGCTGGTCAAGCTGGTTTTAGCTGGTCATCTCCCAGCCTGACCAGCTAAGACCAGGCTGGAAATGGCTGGAAACCAGCCTTGAAATGGCCAAAACCACTCTAAAACCAGCCTGGTCGACCAGCTAAAACCAGTCAACCAGCCTTGTCGCCCATTTCTAAACCTAATAGTTTTAATAACTAACTTCTAATAATTGCCATGATGACAGTACACACAGTCAGTCCAGGCACCCCCTCCATTCTACCACCCTGAGCACCGTCACCTGTGCACGTGTCACCATTCATGACCACGCCCTCATAAATAGTGCACTCTCACTTCACTCTGTGTCCGGCCTTGTTGCCATCCAGAAGGACCGATTCTTCCTACATGGTCAGCGTATTTACCTCAGTTCTAAATGTTATTTACTTCCTCTGTTTCCTGTGTCACTTCTAGTGTTGTCATCTACTGCTTTGACGTCTAGTCCTCATCCTTTCCTCAGTGTGTGTGTGTGTGTCAATTCCACTCCCAGTCTCTGGCCCGTCTCAAGACACTCAATCCTACCTCCAGTGTCCTCAGAGTTCATCCTAGTATCCATCATTCCTTGTTGCCCTATTTGTTCTTAGTCTGGTCCCTGTGTGTTAGTCTGAGCTCCCCTCTATCTGCCACAGCCCGATCCATGATCCTCACACCAAGCTAAACCAATCTGCCTTCACTATTCACTGCCACCCTTAAACTTTGTTGATCCTTAACGTCTCTCCTTCTGTGACAACATAATGTTTGACTAGATATTAGTGTTCAGCTTACAGTGACATTTGAAGGCTTAACTAGGTTATTTAGGGTAACGTTAGGGTAATTAGGCAAGTCATTGTATAACAGTGGTTTGCTCAGTAGACAATCCAAAACAAATATTGCTTAAGGGGTTAATAACAATGACCTTAAAATGGTTTTAATATAATATAAAACTGCTTTAATTGTGGCCGAAATAAAACAAATAAGACTTTCTCCAGAAGAAAAAATATTATAGGAATTACTGTGAAAAATTCCTGAATCTGTTCAACATCATTTGGGAAATATCTGAAGACGAAAACTCACAAGAGGACTAATATTTTACACTTCAGCTGCTTTTATAGTTTGCATATCTTCTCCAAAATACCTTAATATCAGCATAGCAACATTTTAGCAACCACACAAGTCACCTAGAATACAATAGTAAAAACATAGCAACCACATAACAACCACCCAGAATACCCTAACAACCATACCCTTATAACAGCATAGCAACACCTTAGCAACCACATAACAACCACTCAGAATATCTTAGTAACAAAATAGCAACACATTAGCAACCACATAACAACCACCCGGAATACCCTAACAATAGCATAGCAACACCTCGGTCACCACATGGCAACCACCCAGAATACTCCCAACATAGCAACAACTTAGCGACCACATATCAACCACTCAGAATACCCAAGTAACACATAGCAACACATTAGAATCCACATGATAACCACCCAGAGTACCAAAGTAACAACAGAGCAACACCTTAGCTACCACATTACAACCAACAAGAATGCCCTAGTAACAGCATAGGAACACCTTTGCAACCATGTGACAACTACCCAAAATACCATAGTAGCAGCAAAGCAACACCTTAGCAAGCATAACCGTGGTTTGCTCTGTAGACAATCCAAAACAAATATTGCTTAAGGGGTTAATAACAATGACCTTAAAATGGTTTTAATAAAATATAAAACTGCTTTAATTGTGGCTGAAATAAAACAAATAAGACTTTCTCCAGAAGAAAAAATATTATAGGAATTACTGTGAAAAATTCCTGAATCTGTTCAACATCATTTGGGAAATATCTGAAGAAGAAAACTCACAAGAGAACTAATAATTTAGACTTCAGCTGTTTTTATAGTTTGCATATCTTCTCCATAGACCAAACTTCTATAAGGGCAAGTAAGCCTTGTGGATAATATGATAAATGCTTCCCTCACATTGTGACTTGATTGAATGCTGTTTCGTTAAGACGACTCCAACTCATTCGCTTTTCACTTAATTAACCTCCAAAGGTGTTCATTGGTCTGTATGAAGCGACCGTTACTAAAGTAAAACAGAATTTACGGAGGCAATAAAACAGCACGAGATCAATAGGCTGATCTGATTTGCACCTCCGAATAGTGTATTGTGTTTCAGGCTTGTTTAGAAGGGCTTTTGTGAGATGAAGTGGCTGCTGTTCTGGGCGAAACGCCGAAACAAAAGATCAACTCCGGCATTTCAACACTGACACATACTGTAAATGAATGTGATATTACACGCTGTGATTATTCCCTTGAGTCATTTTTCATCTGGTTTCAGTATCATTACAAGTACAACTATAAGATTAGTGAACATACTATGAACAATATCATATTTGAGCTTTATGATCTATAGACTAGAATATTTGTTAAGTGGACCATAAGCAACCACACAAACCAGCCAAAATACCACATAACAAAATGCTAAACAATCAGAATACCTTATCAACTACCTACAGTAGCAACACCACAACAATCATCTGGTTAACAACTACCTACAGACCACACAATACATGTCACTCACATAGTTTTGAATGGGGAAAATGTTAGGGTTAATATATGGCAAATGAAGCGCCTTCAAATAAAAAAGCCAATCATTGACTGCTATATAACTATTTAGACTGCTATAGATCCGTCCAGATGTGTGTTTTTAAGACAGTTTCTGCAGCTTCATTGTTATGAGAGTCTTAAATACTGGATATTAGTAACATTATAGCAACATCTTTGTAAACACATATCAACCACCCAGAATACCCTACCAAACACATAACAACCACCTAGAATACCCTAACAACCGCCTAAAATACCTTAGTAACAGCATAGCAACACCTAAGCAACACATTACAACCACCCAGAATACCCTAACAACCACCCAGATAATAAACTAGTAACAACTTAACAACACCTTAGCAACCACATAACTACTACCCATAATACCCTAGTAACAGCATAGCAACACCTTAGCAGCACATAACAACCACCTGGAATACCCTAACAAACACCCAGAATATCTTAGTAACGGCATAACAACACTTTAGCAACCACATTACCACCACCCAAAATACCTTAATATCAGCATAGCAACACCTTAGCAACCACACAAGTCACCTAGAATACCCTAGCAAAAACATAGCAACCACATAACAACCACCCAGAATACCCTAACAACCATACCCTTATAACAGCATAGCAACACCTTAGCAACCACATAACAACCACTCAGAATATCTTAGTAACAAAATAGCAACACATTAGCAACCACATAACAACCACCCGGAATACCCTAACAATAGCATAGCAACACCTCGGTCACCACATGGCCACCACCCAGAATACTCCCAACATAGCAACACCTTAGCGACCACATATCAACCACTCAGAATACCCAAGTAACACATAGCAACACATTAGAATCCACATGATAACCACCCAGAGTACCAAAGTAACAACAGAGCAACACCTTAGCTACCACATTACAACCAACAAGAATGCCTTAGTAACAGCATAGGAACACCTTTACAGCCACGTGACAACTACCCAAAATACCATAGTAGCAGCAAAGCAACACCTTAGCAAGCACATAACAACCACCCAGGATACCCTAACAACCACCCAGCATACCATAGCATCTACATTACAACCACCCATAATACCCCAGTAACAGCAAAGCAACCATATAACACCCACCCATAATACCATAGTAACAGCATAACAGGACCTTATCAACCACATAAAAATCACACAGAATACCCCTAAAATCACCTAGAATACTTTAGTAAGAGCATAACAACATCTTAGCAACCACATAACAACCACTCAGAATAATACCTTAGTAAGAGCACAGCAACAACTTAGCAACCCCAAATCAATCACTCAGAAAACCATAACAACCACCCTGAATGCCCTATTAACAGCATAGCAACACATTAACAATCACCAAGAATGTCATAAAACCATCCTTGACTACCCTAGTAACAGCATAGCAACACCTAAGCAACCACATACCCCTTAGATACCTCATATCAACCACCCAGAATACCCTTGTAACAGCATAGCAACACTATAGCAAACACATATTAACTACCCAGAATACCCTTGTAACAGCATAGCAACACCATAGCAAACACATATTAACTACCCAGAATACCCTATTAACAGCATAGCAACACCTTAGCAACCACGTATTAACCACTCAGAATACCATAACAACCACCTAGACTTCCTTGGTAACAGCATAAAAACACCTTAGCAACCACTTAACAACCACCAAGAAAAACCTAATAACAGCATAGCAATACATTAAGCAACCACATAGCAACCACCCAGAATAATGTAGTAACAGCATAGCAAAACTTTAGCAACCACAAATCAACCATTAAGAATACACTAACAACAGCATAGCAACACATTAGGTAACCACATAGCAACCACCCACAATACCCTAGTAACAGCATAGCAACACCTTAGCAACCACATAACAACCACCAAGAATACCCTAATAAAAGCATAGCAACACGTTAAGCAACCACAACCACCCAGAATACCCTAATAGCAGCATAGCAACACCTTAGCAACCAAATAACAAACACCCAAAATAACCTAGTAACAACATAGCAACACCTTAGCAACCACAAAACAACCACCCAGAATACCCTAATAACAGCATAGCAACACCTTAGCAACCACATAACAACCACTCAGAATACCCTAACAACCAACAGAATACCCTAGCGACCACATAGCAACACATTAACAACAGTGGGATCATCTTAGCAGGCATCTAGCAGTGCAGAGTGTCTATAAGACAGATTTTCTCGCAGGATCATGCTAGTGGTCTGTCTGCACTCATGGCTAATGCAGTGCAGTCCCTCTCTCTCTCCCACAGCCCCTCACCCACTGCCTCGGGCACAAGTGCACTTTTGTCTAGTGGGACAATTGTGATGCTGTGTCTGCCGCTATCACTGGCACCGTCAGCCCCAGCGTGGGCCGCAGCACATGCTAAAGCTGCCACCATTGTTCTAATGGAGAACTTCACACCCAGGACAACACCATCCGGGACTGAGGCATGTAAATATCACAGGCATACAAGTGTGTGTGCTTATGTCTGTATAGTGTGTGTGTGTGTGTGTGTGTGTGTGTGTGTGTGTGTAGAGTGCATGTGTGTGTGTGTGTGATAAGTATGTATTTGTGCATGTGTTGTTTATATGTGTACTTAAGTGTATGTGTGTGCATGTATATGAGTGCATGTGTGTGTGTGTGTGTGTGTGTGTGTGTGTGTGTGTGTGTGTGTGTGTGTGACCTCTCACCTGAAGACTCTGTATACTACCAAACAGGTGTCATGTGTGTGTGCATTTGTTTGATATTTGTGTGTTATAAGTGTGTGTTTGTGCTAAAGTCTGTATAGTGAGTATGGTGTGTGTGTGTGTGTGTGTGTGTGTGTGTGTGTGTGTGTGTGTGTGTGTGTGTGTGTGTGTGTGTAGGTTTGTGTGTGCATATGTGTTGAATAACTGTGTGTGTATTTGTGTATGTATGTGTGTAATATTTCTGTCTGTTATAAGTGTGTGTTTGTGCATGTGTGTGCTCAAGTCTGTATATTGAGTGTGGTGTGTGTGTGTGATAAGTGTGTGTTTGTGCATGTGTGTGCTTAAGTCTGTATATTAAGTGTGGTGTGTGTGTGTGTGTGTGTGTGTGTGTGTGTGTGTGTGTGTGTGTGTGCTTATATCTATGTACTTGAGTGTATGTGTGCATTTGCATATAAGTGCATGTGTGTGTTTTTGCATGAGTGTGCTTAAGTCTATATATGTGACTGTGTATGCATATGTGTGTGTGTGTGTGTGTGTGTGTGTGTGTGTGTGTGTGTTGTGTGTGCTTATATCTATGTACTTGAGTGTATGTGTGCATTTGCATATAAGTGCATGTGTGTGTGTGTGTGTGTGTGTGTGTGTGTGTGTGTGTGTGTGTGTGTGTGTGTGTGTGTGTGTGTGTGTGTGTGTGCATGTGCACGTGTGTAATATTTGTGTGTGTTTATGTATGTGTCCAAAAATCTATATACTTGTGTGTATGTGTGTGCAAGTGTGTGTGTGCAAGTGTGTGTGTGTGTGTGTGTGTGTGTGTGTGTGTGTGTGTGTGTGTGTGTGTGTGTGTGTGTGTGTGTGTGTGTCTGTGAGAGAGAGATTTATATTTGTGTGATGTAATGTGTGGTGTGTGTGTGACATCTATACATTTGTATGCGTGATTGTATATGTGTGTGTGTGTGTGTGTGTGTGCGCGTGTGTAAGAGATAATTATATATTTGTGTGATGTATTCTCTGTGTGTGTGTGTATGTGTGATGTGTGTTTGCGTGTGTGATATTTATATATTTGTATGTGTGATGCAATATGTGTGTGTGTGTGATATTTATTTATATGTGTGTGCATTGTGTGTGTGTGTGTGGGGGATATTTATATATTTGTTTGTGTGATTTATTGTGTGTGTATGTGTGATATTTCTATATTTGTAATTGTGATGCATCGTGTGTGTGTGTGTGTGCGCGTGTGTGAAACGCGTGCCGCCTCGGTGTCGCCGCCTCAGTGAGCAGTGTGTAATGAAGCGAGGAGTGTGTGTCCGCAGGGCAGACTGGGCCTCGTGTTTCTACGCAACCAGGAGTCATGGGGAGGTGGTGAGAGTGTGTGTTTATGGTGAGACAGCGAAATGGGGCTACAGCTCCTCCAGAACACAACACACACACACACACACTGTCGCTGCTCATATAAACATACAAATATGTTTAAATTTAAATCTGAACGTTTGTACCCATTTGGGTACAAAGTTGTACCCTAAAGGACCGATTTGACTGATTTGTAACCCTCACTCCCTACAGAAAAATCCAGCTTAAACCAGCCTAGGCTGGTTGGCTGGTTTTAGCTGGTTGACCAGGCTGGTTTTAGAGGGGTTTTGGCCATTTCCAGCCTGGTCTTAGAAAACAAACTTGACCAGCCTAGCCAGGCTAGGAGTCCAGCCAAAACCAGCTATGTTCAGCTTAAACCAGGCTGGTCAAGCTGGTTTTAGCTGGATTTAGCTGGTCATTTTCCAGCCCGACCAGCTAAGACCAGGCTGGAAATGGCTGGAAACCAGCCTGGAAATGGCCAAAACCCCTCTAAAACCAGCCTGGTCAACCAGCTAAAACCAGCCAACCAGCTTAGGCTGGTTTAAGCTGGATTTTTCAGCAGGGTGTACCGTTTCAACAGTAAAAATCACACATTTTACATCTTCCAGACAGGGAAAAAATCAACAAATGCATGATTATATGGTGTCATGGCTTTGCTATCAATAATGGGATTATAATGGAAGTCAATGGGGCAAAAACAGTCACCAACATAATTAAAGGGAAGTCAATTTGCTCAGAGTGTATTGTTAAATTTAAAAAAAAGTCAAAGCATTTTCACAAAATATGTGTCAAAATAATGTCACTAAAAATCACTGCATTTGCTGAAACCCAGAGAAAGCCGTGGCCAAATTGATGAAAACATCCCCAACAGCACACAAGGGTTAAGGTCCCTCAAAGATCACCTTACATAACATGACAAACACATTAACACATTTGCATTCAGTCCCTCCGCTGGTGGTGTTTACTGTATCATAGACTCCTATGTGCCTTGACTTCACACTCGAGTCCTTCAGCATCTCCAGGGCTTTGCTCAGCATATGTGAGCCTCTCTCCTCTTCAGGCTGAGATGGTCAAGAAGTGACCCAGTCATGGCCAGTCTGCTGTATCATGGATCTTTGTCCCAATCATTAGCCTATCCTGTAATTTCTTTATCAAATAATTCCCAAATAATGTTAAACAGATTCAGGAATATTTCTACAATGTTGTTTCCTCTGGAGAAAGTTTTATTTGGTTTATTTTGGCTAGAATAAAATCTGTTTTAAATTTTTCAATATTATTAACCCCTTCAGCAATATCTGTTTTCGATTGTCTACTGAACACACCACTGTTCATACATTAAACGTTATGACTTGCCTAATTACCCTTAATTGCCTAATTAACCTAGTTAAGCCTTTAAATGTCACTTTAAGCTGAATATAAAGCTGTGTCTCATTTCAGAAGCTGCATCCGCAAAAGGGGTCCAACCAAGTACTAGTAAGGTGTACCCAATAAAGTGGCCGGTGAGTGTATGTTATAGATTTTTTTTTTGTAATTGAACCTAGAGTTTGTAATAAAATTTTGAATAAAAACTTACTCCAACCCAAAACCAACCCTTCACAGTGATGTACAATTACCTTGCAATTATCATTGGAAAGTGTCACATAAATGATGCTATACTGATGTGCATATCCACAGCTGTATCCCTTCTAGACTTTACCTCATTCTTACCTTCATTCAAATCAACAAGTCTGTCCACTTAATGTTAGCAGGCCTAAATCATAAGTGGATTGTCCCGCACCCCTGGCCCGTCCCGACACAGATTCTCCCCTAAAGCAGACTCTGGAGAAAGGGCAGATGGCTCATTACCATAAATAGGACAGCGAAAGCGACTGACCTGCCATAAGGACACTGACTGAACCCCCTCGGAAAAATATAAAGCATGTAAAACACGAGACGGTTGCTAGGAGAAGGAGAAACTGCCATTGAGATGCACTTGAGCTCTGACGCCAGTAGCATCTGACTGCAGACTTGTATATGCAATCTCAGACATGCAATCATACACAATGCACTCAATAGAGCTCTGTGAGGGGTCCAATTCAATTCAATTGAAGCTTATAGTGCTAATTAGTGTTTTAAAGCAGCTTTACAAAAGGTGCACATTATTGCATGCATTACAATTAAAATAAAAAAAGTTAAAGTTAATTAAAAGCGTATCATAAAACAATGAACTAGCTTTCCTACATCTGAGATACACTAAAACAAACGATTCATTGGATTTACTTAATGGATTTAAACAAACAAATTAAAATGAGTAATGTTCAACTTAATTTGTTTAAATTTAGCCCAAACACATT
Organism: Danio rerio; assembly: GCF_052040795.2. Classification (NCBI taxonomy): domain Eukaryota; kingdom Metazoa; phylum Chordata; class Actinopteri; order Cypriniformes; family Danionidae; genus Danio; species Danio rerio. The sequence continues at coordinate 51,219,577 of NC_141033.1, read as the reverse complement.
GCTTGCAACCACTTACCTAAAAATAATTGAGTAAATGCAACAAATCTTTGTTTTTCAGTGTAGATAGCATGCTTCTTAGCAGTGTTCATTTTTGTTGACGAAAATATTTCAGCATAATTTTCATGACAAACAAGTTTCTACCGATGAAAATGAGATGAAAATGAAAAAAAAATAATAATAATAAGTGATGATGTCGACAACTATAATACAAATATACTGACATTTTCCCTGACTAATATATACCGGCCACTTTATTAGGTACACCTTACTAGTAATGGGTTGGACCCACATTTGCCTTCAGAACCGCCTTAATCCTTCATGGCAGAGATTCATCAAAGTACTGTAAACATTCCTGAGATTTTGCACCATATTGACATGATAGCATCACACAGTTAAGGCGGTTCTGAAGGCACACAGTTGCTGCAGATTTGTCCATGATCCATGATGTGAATCTCCTGTTCCACCACATCCCAAAGGTACTCTATTAGATTGAGCTTTGGTGACTGTAGAGGACATTTGAGTACAGTGAACTCATTGTCATGTTAAAGAAACCAGTCTGAGATTATTCATGCAGTATGACATGCCGCGTTATCCTGCTGGAAGTAGCCTTCAAAAGATGGAGACACTGTGGTCATAAAGGGATGGTCAGCAACAATACTCAGGTAGGCTGTGGCGTTGACATGATGCTCAATTGGTACTAATCGGCCCAAAGTGTGCCAAGAATATATCCCCCACATCATTACACCACCACTGTTGATACAAGGCAGGATGGATCCATGTTTTCATGTTGATGATGCCAAATTTTGACCCTACCATCCGAATGTCACAGCAGAAATCGAGACTCAACAGACCAGGCAACTTTTTTGGAATTACTGCTGCCCTTTGATCAGCTGGAACCAGTCTGGCCATTCTCCTCTGACCTCTGGCATCAACAAGGCGTTTGCGCCCAGAGAACTGCCGCTCACTGGATATTTCCTCTTTTTCAGACCATTCTCTGTAAACTCTACAGATGGTTGTGCATGAAAATCCCAGTAGATCAGCAGTTTCTGAAATACTCAGACCAGCCCGTCTGGCACCAACAAATGTGCCTCGTTCAAAGTCACTTAAATCACCTTTCTTTCCCATTCTGATGCTCGGTTTGAACTGCAGCAGATCGTCTTGACCATGTCTACATGCCTAAATGCATTGAGTTGCTGCCATGTAATTGGCTGATGAGATATTTGTCTTAACTAGCAGTTGGACAGGTGTACCTAATAAAGTGGCCGGTGAGTGTATATTGCAACATAGGTTCATTCTAAAAATGTAGCCCTATATACATTTCTGGAGATCGCAAATTATGTAGCCTCAGGTGCGCATGGCTGCATTTCGTTTTTAAAATGAATGCTAAGGGGAGGTAAAACACTGTTCATTTTCATGCTTACCAGCAAAACACAGAGCGGAGATGACAGGGTTCGAGTCCAGCAAAGAACGGGTAAGACAAAAACAGAAGTCCAAAAAATAAAATAAACAAGTAAATAACAGGGTGAGATTTTGGTAAAATCTGAAAACGTGGTAAAAATCAGGCAAGGCTTTTCTTTTTCTGGATTGCTTTTCGAAACAGTTGGGTTTAGGGAAGGGGGTGGGCGCTTCAGTGCTTCAGTGCTTATTAAAACTGGGTTTAGGGAAAGATGAGGGTAAGTCAGTCGATCAGTCAGTCAGTCAGTCGACAGCGGCCTCTGGTGGATTTACACGAAAACAGCAGGCGCAAATGGCACTTGCGAAAGATATTTGAGACCTAAAAAAGCATACACAGCGGCAAAAACTGCAGAAACGTTGCTCCTACGACATATTTAGTGCTCTCCAGAAATATATATAGGGCTACGTTTTCAGAATGAGTCTGGGTTACTGCTTAAGGGGGCTACTGTGATCTCACAGCAAGAAGGTCGCTGATTCGAGACTCGGCTAGGCGAGTAGGCATTTCTGTGTGGAGTTTGCATGTTCTCCCAGTGTTGGCGTGGGTTTCCTCCGGGTGCTCTGGTTTCCCCCACAGTCCAAACACATACGTTATAGGGGAATTGAATAAACTAAATTGGACGTAGAGTATGAGTATGAACGAGAGTGTATGGGTGTTTCCCAGCAATGGCTTGCAGCTGAAAGGGCATTCGTTGCGTAAAAGATATGCTGGAATAGTTGACAATTCATCCTGCTGTGGCGACCCCTGATAAATAAAGGGACTAAGCAGAAGGAAAATGAATATGTTTTAACTTCTTTTAACTGTATATTACGAACAACAAAGGGCCTAAAACTGATCCTTGAGGCATCTCATAGTGGCCTGACTTGTGAAAGCTGTCCGTTTATATTTACAAACCAGTAATGATCAGTTAAGTGAGGCTTAAATCATGGTACAGCCTGGACACCTGTAAAATTTAAGCAGGATGTGGTCAGGGGTGGGGTTAGGTGTGCACATTGCATGTACTGTAGCTCAGCTTGCATCTGCACCCGGTCTGCAGCCAGACGCTTCTCTTTGCAGGTCCTGCTGATGAGGGACAGATGGCCGATGGGCCCCGCCGGCCCCGCAGCTGGACACGGCTTCATCCAGCACTGTCGGAGCTGGCAGCAGATCCTCACACCTTCTCCTGCAGGACAACACTAAGAATAGAGCAGCACTGCGACAAAACACACACAGTGCTTCAGCCATAATAACCTCATATGAAAAGGAGAAAATTAGCTACTCATGAGCAAGACTACTGCAACAACCGACTAAAACCGTGGACCAAGATGTCAGCATGTCAAATAATAATAATCATAATAATAATAGGTGTCATGGTGGCGCAGTGAGTAGCACGAAGCTGAGCAGCAAGAAGGTCGCTGTTTCGAGTCCTGGCTTGGTCAGTTGGCATTTTAGTGTGGAGTTTGCATGTTCTCCCCATGTTCGCATGGGTGTCCTTCAGGTGCTCCAGTTTCCCCCACAAGTCCAACATGCGCTATAGGGGAATTAGGTAGGCTGAATGTGTGTATGTGTGTGAATGTGAGAGCCTATGGATGTTTCCCAGTGATGGCTTGCAGCTGCAAGGGCATCCGCTGTGTAAAACATATGCTGGATAAGTTGGCGGTTCATTCCGCTGTAGTGCCCCCTGAATAATGAAGGGACTAAGCCGAAAAGAGAATGAATGAATGAATAATATTATTAGGCGAGGCAGTGGCGCAGTAGGTAGTGCTGTCGCCTCACAGCAAGAAGGTTGCTGGTTCAAACCTCGGCTCAGTTAGCGTTTCTGTGTGGAGTTTGCATGTTCTCCCTGCCTTTGCGTGGGTTTCCTCCGGGTGCTCCGGTTTCCCCTACAGTCCAAAGACATGCGGTACAGGTGAATTGGGTAGGCTAAATTGCCCGTAGTGTATGAGTGTGTGTGTGTGTGTGTGGATGTTTCCCAGAGATGGGTTGTGGCTGGAAGGGCATGAGTTGGCGGTTCATTCCGCTGTGGTGACCCCGGATTAATAAAGGGACTAAGCTGACAAGAAAATGAATGAATGAATGAATGAATGAATAATAATATGAATTCATTTATTTTCCTTCATCTCAGTTGCTTTGTTTATCAGGGGTCGCCACAGCAGAATGAATCGCCAACTTATCCAGCTTATGTTTTACATAGCAGATGCACATCCAGCCGCAAGCCAGTACTGGGAAACACTCATGCACTCTTGCCTTCACACTCATACACTATGGCCAATTTAGTTCACCCAATTCCCCTATAGCGCCTGTGTTTAGACTGTGGGGGAAACCGGAGCACCCGGAGGAAACCCACACCAACACGGGAGAGCTTGCAATTCATTCATTAATTTTCTTGTCGGCTGAGTCCCTTAATTAATCTGGGGTCGCCACAGCGGAATGAACCGCCAATTCATCCAGCAAGTTTTTTACGCAGAGGATGCCCTTCCAGCCGCGACCTATCTTTGGGAAACATCCACACATACACACACTCATACACTCAATTTAGCCAACCCAATTCACCTGTACCACATGTCTTTGGACTGTGGGGGAAACCAGAGGAAACCCACGCGAACGCAGGGAGAACATGCAAACTCCACACAGAAACGCCATCTGAGCCGAGGCTCGAACCAGCGACCCAGCAACCTTCTTGCTGTGAGGCGAACGTGCTACACACTGCGCCACTGCAAAGCCTACATCTTGCAATTTCCACACAGAAATACCAACTGACCCAGCCAGAACTCGAACCAGAGAGACGACAGCAGCCCCTTTTACACAGTGACTTTACCGGTGAATTAAAAAATGTGCTGTTCACACAGGCGATATTTTTTGCGGAATTTTCGGGAAAAGACACATCCATTCCAAAATATCGGTAAATTCTGACATCATTAACCAGAAATGAGCTCTAAACAGCTGCGCTTGTATTTGTAAACTTGTAAATGGATCAATATTGTGAACAACTTTGATGAAAACAAATAGAGTAACACTTTCGCATGTCAAGATGTACATGATATGTGTGTGTGCTGGCGCTCACCGGCTGCTTCACGGGCACACGCAAAGCGTCATGCAATCAAAGAGTATAGAATCCCCAAGTGGCGACACTCTAATGCGTTTTGGGAAACAGCCACTAGAGGGCGCGGTGGCCATTTTGGAATGAAAATTGCAATAGAACAACAGCATATTATAAGTCTGTAACATAAACTATTAAAAGTGCTGATGATTGAGGTGGTAAGTGTTGTATTGTCGTCTTTCAGGTTGTATCTCAGCTTTAATTCGCTTTTTAAATAAATAAATAAAACACAAAGCAGCTGCTTGCCATCGCGACAGCAATAAGATCCAATAGACAGTCGATCCCTTTCACTCCAAAATAGCGGAATCGCCGGGCTGTTGCTGGGCGCTGCTGTTGCAATGGAACATTCGATTGAATGTCGCCTCTTGGTGATTCTAGGCTCTTTGAAGCAACATAAGGAAGCAGAGCTAAAGGTAAACAAACAACGGCTTATCATAAGCATCTTATCAATATTTTTTTACACAGTTGGCATTAAGGAACCAACACAATTTCACAGCAATTCGTAACTTTTTTTATTCAGTGGCTAATTTGTATGAATTCCTGCGATCTAATTCGTTAAATTTAGTACGATTAGCTCATCCCACCAATGACGTTTGGGGTTAGGGGTGGGGTTAGGTGCCACGCCTCCTTTTTAAAATCGTACATTTTCGAACTCTAAACTGACAAAATGTAAAATACTTACGTTTCCGCGTGAGATCAGGCTGTAAGGAACATATAAGCGTTATCTGACTAATGTCTAGCAGCTAAATGTGTCTGGAAAAATATTCAAAGGCTTTTATCTTCGTAAACAGAGCGGACAAGAATGCGTCTGAGTATTCTGATTGGCTAAAGCAGACGTCTCATGTCAGCACGTTCTAGACATGCACGCGCTCTTTCCAGCAATTTTCTGTGTTCACAAAGCGCAACATTCCAGCAAATTACCGGTAATGTTACAACTTCACTTTCCGGAAAATTTCCAGAACGAATCTACCGGTATTTCCAAAAGGGTCCTGTTCACACATACAGACCTTTCCAGAATAGTGCTGGTAATTTTCCAGAAAGGTCTGTATGTGTGAAAGGAGCTATTGTTAATCTCTGAGCCACCGTGCCACCCTAATATTATTCATTCATTCATTTTCTTTTCGGCTTAGTCCCTTTATTAATCTGGGGTCGCCACAGTGGAATGAACCGCCAACTCATCTAGCATGTTTCACACAGCGGATGCCCTTCCAGCTTTAACCTATCACTGGGAAAAACCCATACACACTAATTCACACTCATACACTACGAACAATTTAAGATGACCCAATTCACCTATACCACAGCTTCGGACTTGTGGGGGAAACCGGAGCAGCCAGAGGAAACCCACGCCAACACGAGGAGAACATGCCCACATGCAAAGGTTGTTTCACCAATATTGCTTTAAAAAACAGTTGCTAAGATAAAGCAATGGTAATGAACGCTTTAGCTATAGTTCTACCAGGAAGACTGAGATGTCACTTCATTCATAATAATAATCTCATCAGCCTATAACCAAGCAAGCCTTATACGTATATAAGCCCATCTACACAATCTGTTTCACTGTATTCAGGTGACGTTGCGGAAGTTTCCCTCCATCCTCCCCATCACCACCACCACCAGGTCGGCCTCGTCTCCGCTCAGGGGGTTGGCTTCGCCCTGCCTTCATCTTCAGACAGGATCTGCCAGCTCATCCAGAGTTCTGCACTATAGACGCCAAAGGACTTTATGAAAGGACCGTAACGAACTCTCATTCATGCAAACAATTCACAATAAATGTTCAAACGTTTATCTGCCTCCTAAAGTCTTTCTGATACAATTGTGTTGCCTGAAAAATAAAAACATTCCCCTTTTTTTATGCAACAAAAAGGGAACTAAATAAGATTTGTATTTTAAATTGGGAAGAAATGTCATTATAGTTTACAGAATAAAATTAAAATTATATCATATTATTTGCATAAAATAAAAACGGATTATGTTTTCAGATGACACACTCTTTTTAATAATCTTCTCTAGTCATTTGTTCAGAAGCAGCAGCAGAAGATGCTGGTTTAGCAGAGCCTCTGTTTCCCAGCATGCTCTCTGCTGGAGCGTCTGTGTGTGACACACTCTCAGTGTGAGAAGGGATGTGTGAAGGTAAACTGATGGCATTGTGCTTACGATCCCTGTGTGTGTGTGTGAGTGTGTGTGTGTGCGTGTGTGTGTGTGTGTATACCTTGTATTCCCAATGCTTTGAGGACCAAATGTCCTCACAAGTATAGAAATACCAATACATTTGACCTTGTGGGGACATTTTATTTGGTCCCCCTGACAAAAACAGCTCATAAATAACACACAATGATGTATTTTGAAAATGTCACGAAATTGTATTCTGAAATGTAGAGCGAGAGTATACAGTCTGTACAGTAGAAACATCATTATATCTGAAGGAGATCCCATAAGTCTGTGTGTGTGTGTGTGTGTGTGTGTGTGTGTTCAGCAGGATGTGGTGTGTTTCTCTTCAACTGATGTTCAGTTCTCTTTTGCTGCTGAAAGTGGAACTGAAAGTGCTTGTAATGAAGTTCAGACTCTAAGTTTCATTTCTTTTCTTTTCAAGTCAAGAAGTGATGTTTTGTAAACAAATTTCGGGAGGAGCATGCGCAGAACTTTCAGTATCGAATACGTCCCGTCATCAAATCAGTTCTTGAACAACCTCTATATATACCAAAGCTGTCTTACCTGCAGCATCTCACGACTTTAGCATCCCTCCACCACCCCGTCACCTCACCTCTTGCATTGCATTCCCAGGGGGAGCGTTCTAAGGGCCAGGCTAGATACTTCGCTTGAATCTCAACTCCTCTTTGTTTCCTGATAAGGGGAATAACTCGAGTTGGGGTGTCTCCTCGAGCTCAGAGCCTTCCCCCGGACAGCACGCCAAATATGCTTTATACTTTAACGAATGCAAGTGTGAACTCGTGAATAACCTGGGATTTTACTGGCCAAGTTTTGCGCTCTCAGATCCATACAACACCCCTGGAGAAACTGACTGACCTTTGTGATGAATTCATTTCATTTGTCAGGCCCGTCAGGCTGTTTCTGTGACGGGCTTTTAGCACTCATTGAGCTTGAACAATTATACTGTCTTTGTAGTTCAAGAATCAACTGATCCCTGATAAAAGCAGTGTCTTGAAGCAGTGTAATTTTAATATTGTTTATAATATATAGTGCGAAGCAGTGGCGCAGTAGGTAGTGCTGTCGCCTCACAGCAAGAAGGTCGCTGGTTCAATCCTCGGCTCAGTTGATGTTTCTGATGTTCTCCCTGCATTCACATGGGTTTCCTCCGGGTGCTCCGGTTTTCCCTACAGTCCAAAGACATGCAGTACAGGTGAATTGGGTAGGCTAAATTGTCTGTAGTGTGTGAGTGTGTGTGTAAATGTGTGTTTGGATGTTTCCCAGAGATGGGTTGCGGCTGGAAGGGCAAAAAACGTGCTGGAGAAGTTGGCGGTTCATCCCGCTGTGGCGACCATTGATTAATAAAGGGACTAAGCCGACAAGAAAATGATTAAATGAATAAACTAAATACTTGGTCAATTATATATCAAGGGTTGTCACAGTGGAATAAACACGGCGGATGCCCTTCCAGCTGCAACCCAGTACTGGGAAACACCCATACACTGTCACATTCTCACACACACACACACTCATACATACAATATAGCCAATTTAGCTTAGCTTCAATTCATCTATAGCACTCGCAGGAAACCACGCCAACACGGGGAGAGCATACAAACTCCACACAGAAATGCCAACTGACCCAGCCGAGGCTCAAACCAGCAACCTTCTTGATAGCACTACCTACTGCACCACAAAAATTGTTCTATATACACAGACACGCACATACACACACACATATATATATATATATATATAAATAGGGTGTCACGGAGGCACAGTGGGTAGCATGATCTCCTCACAGCAAGAAGGTCGCTGGTTTGAGTCCTGGCTGGGTCAGTTGCCGATTCTGTGTGGAGTTTGCATGTTCTCCCCTGTGTCAATGTGGGTTTCCTCCGGGTGCTCCGTTTTCCCCCACAGTCCAAACACATTCTATAGGGGAATTGATGAGCAGGGAAATTTTCACAGTATGTCTGATAATGTTTTTTCTTCTGGGGAAAGTCTTATTTGTTTTATTTCGGCAAGAATAAAAGGAGTTTTTAATTTTTCTAATAATTCAGGGGGGCTAATAATTCTGACTTCAACTATATATATATATATATATATATATATATATATATATATATATATATATATATATATATATATATATATATAGTATATATATAAATATACACACACACACACACACACACACACACACACACACACACACACACACATATATATATATATATATATATATATATATATATATATATATATATATATATATATATATATATATAAATAAGTGCTATTAAAATATATTATTAATTAATCCTCTCTTCATAAAATTTCTTAAATTAAATAGTCAGGCCCGTAGCCAGAGGGGTTCGGTTTGAAATTCTGGCTGCGGAAAGTTGAATGTTCTGGCCAGTTTGTTATTTACCTGTAGGCTTCATTTTTTAATTTAAAACAAGTTTTAAGAGATTTTAAAAAAGAAATGCAATGATAGATGATAATACATTTGTATTCTAAAAATATTTTATTCACTTAAAATAGTATATTTTTAAATCGTTCAAACTACTTAATTAAAATGAACTGAAGCAACACAATTCTTGAGATTTCACTGGGACAACTTCGTTTTTTTATGTTCAATTCAAATAAATTTGTTAAAAGTGTTAAGTTAACCTAATTAATTTGTGTTTGGACAACATGAATAAATTGTGTGGGACCCTGCATGTTTACAGTGTTTATTCAAAATTTTCATTATTCGTTCATTCATTTATTCATTTTCTTTTTATCTTAGTCTCTTAACTAATCTGGGGTTGCCACAGCGGAATGAACCGCCAACTTATCCAGCACATGTTTTTAGGATGACCTTCCAGCTGCAACCCATCTCTGGGCAACATCCA
>NC_141033.1:50937500-50960000 GCF_052040795.2 Danio rerio | reverse complement strand
GTTCTAGAGGGCTTTGGGCCATTACCAGGCTGGTTTCCAGCCTGGTCTTAGCTGGTCAGGCTGGAAAATGATTAGCTAAATCCAGCTAAAACCAGCTTGACCAGCCTGGTTTAAGCTGGACATAGCTGTGTCACGGTTGTGGATCTATCTGCTCTTTATTTGAAGTGTCTGGGTTGTGTGACAGTTCATTATTATGGTATGCGTTTCTAAGTATGTGTGCTTCTCTCTCTGTGTTTGTGTGGGAGTCGCGTGCCTGTCAGTGGGTGTTTGTTTTCATGTCATCAGCTGAGCGGTCACATGATCATTGTTACCGGAACTATTGCGTGTCACCGCTTGGCTGTTATTCAGCACGCTACAGGTGTAGTGCATTTTTGTGCCTATAAATGTTCAGCGTTCCTGTCTCACTTTGTCAGTTCGTTGTATGCTCACGGTGCTTTGTCTTTAATCAGGATCCTCTCGCTGATTCTCGCTGGTGGTGAGTGGCTCGGTTGATTCCTCGTTGCACTCTCTGATGCTTCTGGTTTCTTCGATGATGACTGTTTGATCCATTCTGTTGACGAGTGTCATGAACTTTTTATCGACGTTGCCAAACCAGATCGCTACTGTTTATTCCTTCTACTAAGACTGTGTACTTCTAGCCACTCACCAGTTTTCTCTGTCTATTTCTGTGATCATCATTAAAACACTGTTTACTTGCAATTGGGTTCCACGTCCTGATTATTGAGCGTCACAAGCTGGTTTTGGCTGAGCACCCAGCCCACAGCCTGACCAGCTAAGACCAGGCAGGAAATGGCCAAAACCCCTCTAAAACCAGCCTGGTCGACCAGCTAAAACCAGCCAACCAGCCTAGGCTGGTTTAAGCTGTTTTTTTTTCAGTAGGGGGGTAGACAGGGACGAAAAGACAAACTAGGCGAGGGTCAAAGCACGGGAAACCAAGACAAGGAAATCGCGTTGTTATGTCACTGAAAGCAAACAAGACTCGGCGATGGGAGTGAGTGTGTGTGTTGCGTAAGTAGTGTTTGTAATCAGTCTTTGACAATCCTCCGCTGGTGCGTTTGTAATCAGTCCTAATGTTGGAAGTGCTATCCCTTTAAATAAGGTCAGTATGTCCTCCAATAATAACTGTAGCAAGTCATGAGAGGACACAGACTGGTCACAGAGGGAGCCTTTCTGGGAAAGAGCCGTCCAATCATTGGATGCTGATCAGAAGGAAAATCTTCAGATCTGATTGGCTGATGAGCTATTCTGGGTCAGCGATTCCAGGAAGTGATGCATGTAATGTTTTTCATGTGCGTTTGTAATCAGTCCTAATGAGGAAGCATGGGTGTGTGATTGCAGTGCATGTATGAAGTTGTAGTCCAACAATGGCAGATTTGTAGTTCAAAAGTAAGGGTGTGTAATTCAGCGATTCAACATTCAGATGTTTGTATTTCAGATGTTCAACATGACACTAGCAACAACATACACCTAAACCAACCATGCCAAAAGCCAGAAAATTAGAGCAACTGCACAGAAAAAACCTAGTATCTGCCAAGGAACCAAAAGCCCTAAGCAACTACACAGCAGCACCCTAGCAAGTACATGTACAGTTGAAGTCAGAATTATTAGCCCCCTTGAAATATTAGCTCCTCTATTTATTATTTTATTTCAATATTTCTGTTTAACGGAGAGATTATTTACAACGTGTTTCTAAACATAATATTTTCAATAACTAATTTCTAATAACTGATTTATTTTGTCTTTGGCATGATGACAGTACATAATATTTGACTAGATATTTTTCAGGACACTTCTATACAGCTTAATGTGGCATTTAAAGGCTTAACTAGGTTAATTAGGTGAACTAGGCAGGTTGGGGTAATTAGGCAAGTCATTGTATAACGATGGTTTGTTATATAGATTATCGAAAAAAATATATAGCTCAAAGGGGCTAATAATATTGACCTTAAAATGGTGTTTAAAAAATTTGAAACGGCTGTTATTCTAGCCAAAATCGAACAAATAAGAAGAAAATATATTATCAGACCTACTGTGAAAATTTCCTTGCTCTGATAAACATCATTTGGGAAATATTTAAAAAAAGAAGAATAAATTAAGGGAGTAATAATTCTGACTTTAACTGTAAATCACTGACAACATCCTAGCAACAACATACACCATCCAGTTATGTAGTGGAGCTGACTTCCTCAACCACTCTAAAGTGTCAAACTACAAGATCTCCTGATAGATAGTAGTTTGGGAAATAATTCCTCAGTGAAATGTTTCTCCCTCCAGTGAAAATCAGCCGAATGCAGATGATCCATGTGTCATCTTTTCATTCTCTCCATAGCGCTTTCTGTTTTTAATCTCCATCCGTTTTGTTTTCGACAGCACACAGGACGACTTTTCATTTCCATACGCTGACTAAAAACTAAGGGGAAACACATTTGTAGCTGTAACCCGTGCCGCAGCGCTGATGCTGTCCGTGTCGTTGTGCATTAGCAAGAGTTATTTCTTCATCTCCTTTTGAGTTTTGCTTTTGGAATTTTTCACGGTAACACTTTAAGACTGGCATTACACCTTTAAAATGAGACAGGCCATGAATATAAAGGAGAGTTTATGCATGCATATTGAATTCTAGTGGACTCAGACACATCTCCAAACGTGTTGACACTGTTTTCAGCATTCATAAAGCACATAAACACAGTTATTCCCTTATTAAAATCAATGTTAGCCATTTAGCAACAAAGCTACAGTCAGCAGGCAGACAGAACCCCGCCCATGATGCGATTCCGCGTCTGTTGTGAAGTGGATTTGATGCGCGAATGAATCGTGTAAACTTAAAATGTTCACACGTCTATTTACTTGCAAGTAGCCTGATTTATCCATGTGTACCACATCTGATAGTCAATTAATCTATAAATATCCACAGTCTTCCTAGCACAGACATCTTCATCTTCCTCCCCCATTCCTCCCCCTTATTCTTAGATTAGGCAGCACTGCAGCCCAGTGGTTAGCACTATTGTTTCACAGCAGGAACATTATTGGTTATAATCTTTACTAGGCCAGTCGACATTTCTACGTTTACATGTTCTCCCTGTGCTCGTGTGGGTTTCCCCCAGGTTCCTTAATTTTTTTTTCCCACTGACCAAAGACATGCGTCATAAGTAAACTGACTAAACCAAATTGGCGCAAGTGTTTGTGAACTAATAATAAAAATCCCATATTGTAATTTAAATCATTCATTTATTCATTTTATTTTCGACTTTTTTAATCTGGGGTCACCACAGTGGAATGAACCGCCAACTTATCCAGCATATGTTTTATGCAGCGGATGCCCTTCCATCACTGGGAAACACCCATACACTCTCATTCACCCACAAACACTACGGATAGTTTAGCTTATTCAATTCAGCTGTACCAAATGTCTTTGGACTGTGGGATACACCAGAGCACCCGGAGGAAACCCACACCAACACGGGGAGAACATGCAAACTCCAAACGGATATACCAACTGGCCCAGCCGAGACTCGAACCAGCGACCTTCTTGCTGTAAGACGATCGTGCTACCCACTGCGCCATCGTGTTGCCCCATATTGAATTCAGTTCGTTCAGGCTCATTCTGAAAACATACCTCTTTATATGTTTCTGGAGAGCACCAAATATGTTCCAGGAGCTATGTTTTTTTTGCAGTTTTTGTGAATCCACCAGAGGCCGCTATGTACGCTTTTTAAGATATCAAATTTCTCTTTTGAGTGCCATTCTCGCCTGCTGTTCTCACGTAAATCCACCAGAGGCCGCTGTCGACTGACTGAAAGACTGACCCACCCTCCTCTTTTCCTAAACCCAATCAAAAATGTTTTCAAAAGCACGATTGACCCGAACACCCCCTTTCCTAAACCCAACTGACAGTGTTTTGAAATAGAGATTTGCGCGGGACTATATTTTAAATCCCGCTCCCACCAGGTTTTAGCCCAAACCCGACCGCTCTCGCTTATATTCAGCATTTGTTGCCTCGCTGCCCGACCTGCCCTGTTTTCTACCCGCCGCGCCCGATCCTGCTAAAGAGCAGGGGGAGAACAAAATCGAAATCCACCCAGCTATACAGAGTCCAGACAGCCTATAACAAGCTGTCTGTATAAACACACACACACACAAGCACCAAGCACACACACACAGACAAAGCTCTCTCTCTCTCTTTCGCGCACGCGCACACACACATACACACACACACACACACAGCAACAAACAAACAAGCTAAACAGCATCGCGCTGTTTCAGTCACACACATAACGTTACATACGCGTCCTCGCTCACCCAGGAGTCGGGAGCGATATTGCTAGACGGCCCGCTCTCGTCCCAAATTAAACCTGTTACCGACCGATTCAGCGCTTTATTCGGAAATTTATTCCCACTCCGCAGAAATCTGGTCAGGTCCTGCGGCTCCCGCGGGACAGCCACAGGAATGCAGACCTCTATTTTAAAAAGCAATCCAGAAAAAGAAATGCCCTCGTCTGATTTTTACCATGTTTTTAGATTTGACCACGTTCTCACCCTGTTATTTACTTGTTTATTTTATTTTTTGGCTTCTGTTTTTGTCTGACCTGCTTTTTGGAACTGTTCTTCACTAGACTCAAACCCTGTCATCGTGGTCAAGCTCTGCGTCTTAAGTCTGCCATGGCAAGCTACTGGATAAACGATAAACAGGTTACAGCGGGAAAGCTATCCATATGGAGGTAAGCGGTCAGCTGGTAAGCGAGAAAAGGAATGGCGGCATACCACCCCGTAGCGTTCTTTTTTTTTTACAGTTTTTCTTAGTTGTTAGCATCACACTTTTACTTGTACTACAGACACAATTTCTACAACATGTAACTGATGCACCAACCCCCTGAACCAATTCTGCTAAACTACGAGCACAATTCCTGCTTTACACTCAAACTGCAGGTTTACAAAACACTACACACAATTCTCTGCATTTTACACAATTTTCATGCAGAAAATCTTTTGTTTTCACAAGGAACACACTGTCATTCACAATTGTAAAGTCAGTTGTCCTACTTTGCATACCAACTCATCACATGAGTAAACACTTGTCCACTTCAATTTGGAAATCAGAGCTCATCTGGATCATAACTGGTTCACTGCCCACCCACAATTTTTTGTGGTTTATCTCCCTCCATATTCTCCATTCCTCAAACCTGTTGAGGAATTGTTTTTCTGCTTGGAGATGGAAAGTGTGTAACCGAAACCCACACACACGTATACCCCTTCTCCAAGCTATAGCAGTTGATGCTTTTCGTGGCTGGATTCGCCATGCAAGGTAACATTTCCCCCACTGCTTGACCAGACCAAAACAAGCTCCCCTCTCGGGAGCAAGCGCCGTTCGCGCCTGCGCTGTTCTCGTGCGAAAAGCCGCTGGATCGGCCGACCCGGCCGCCCTCCTCTTCCTCCTCCTTCCCTACACCCGAGCGACGGTTAGCAAAAGCCGTCAAAAAAAAAAAAAAAAGCAAAGGCCCTCTTCTTCGATTTCGACTGCGTTTTCAGATCCCGCCACGTTCTCGCCTTTATTTTTCGGATTCTGTTTTTCGTCTTACCTGATTTCTGGAACCGCTGTTCCCTGGACTCGATCCCGGTTATCGTCCCCGCGGCCGGCTCCTCCTCCGGGGCCTCCGCTCTGCCGACGCAACGCTGTGAGCTAAGCAGACAAACTGGTTGCATCGGGAAAGCCCTCCACTTGGAGGCGAGCCGTCGGCCGGTGAGCGCGAAGAGGAGGGGCGGAGCGGCGCCACACCGCCCCGCAGCGTTCGCTCGAAAAAAAATAAACGCGTCCCTACGTACCTCCGGCCACGTAAATCGCGGTCTCCAGAAACGTCCGCGGTGCTACGTTTCCAGAATGAGCTTGGGATGGAAAAGAGGATGCAATATAGCTGTTTTTTTTTGTTTTGTTTTTTACTGCAACTGTATTCTGTAAATAAGTCTGTTGATGGTACATGTAGACCACGTTATCTGCAACTTTGTGTTGGTTGGGACGAACACTGGTTACACAGTTTTTGTGGGGGAAATACAGTAAATTGTATTTGGTATTTGTGTGTTTTGTATAAAACAATATTCTGAAATATTTTACAGTGCACTTTTGTAGGCCTATGTACTGTCTGTCTGTAGTTCAATTCAATTCAGCTTTATTTGTTTAGCGCTTTTACAATGTAGATTGTGTCAAAGCAGCTTCACATAAATGGTCATAGTAACTGGAACAGTGTGGTTCAGGTTTTAGTGTTTAAGTTCAGTTCAGTTTAGCTCAGTTCAGTGTGATTTAATCATTACTGAGAGTTCAAACACTGAAGAGCAAATTCATCGATGAATAGCTCTACCAATCCTGAACCATGCGAGGCAGTGGCGACAGCGGAGAGGGAAAAAAAACTTCACCTGATGGGAGTGAAGAAAAAAAACCTTGAGAGAACCAGACTCAGTTGGGCACGACCATTTTAATTTCTCCGCTGGCCAAAAGTCTTGTGCAGAGCTTCATTCGCCGTGGTTTAGGCTGGAAGATGGCCTCAGTAAGTGTAACACTGAACAAAAAAGGCTGACAATAAGTCATTATGATGAATGGTCATAGTGTTTTACATTCAGCACATCAGTGTTCAACTCTTCTTATAATTGTCTATTGATGTGATGGCTTGTGTGTGTCATTTGAAAACAAAATGCCATTTTGGGAAGAAATCCCATCGTTTTGAACGTAAAGTTTCATTTTGCAGAAGAATTTAAGACTTTTTCCCAATGTGTGTGTGTTTTGTGATTTGGGTGTAGAGTTCTGATAATATCAGACCTGCTTACAGAAAATGTGTGCAAACAATTGGAAAAACTGTAAAAGATGAAATGCAGCCATATGTTCCTCAGGCTACATCGCAATCCCCAGAAATGTATATAGCACTACTTTTTCAAAATGAGGCTATGTTGTTAACAACAGTCTTCATAAGCATGCGTAAAATCTGATTCATATTCATATCACAATTATAAATGTTTCATGACAGTCTTATGAACAGCCCCTTCAAGTAAAGAGCTGCCTTATTCACATAAATAATACAATAAAAAAGCTCTTTTCTGAGCCTCTGGAAAGGTTTATTGGATTTTAAGCTATGAAGATGCTCTCGCGCTTATAGATTGTTCTCTGCAGCCGAGTGAGACTGAAAAAACGAGCTGTACTGTGCTGTAAATGCTGCGTTCGTCTCTGAATGATGCTGACAGATGACAGAACTCTTCACATCTACTCGTAACAGGAAACACGTGTGAGAAAAGGCCAGGGGTGAACATCGCTCTCTTTTCTGGCTTGTCATATAGTAGATGAGCTTGATTAGATGTGATGAGTTTGTGTAGCTGTTCATATTTGCCATAATGGACTACACGGCCGTATTTGTTTGATGATTCATGTTTATTTCTGGTTTATTTACGCTTTTTAAATTGCATTGTGTGATCTTAAGCTTTCCTCTGACAACTTTTCGCAACGTAGGCTCATTCTAAAAACGTAGCCCTATATACATTTTTGGAGATCACGAATTATGTATCCAAAGGTACGTTTAGCTGCATTTCGTCATTCAAACGAATGCTACGGAGTGGTATGACACCATTCCTTTACATGGTTAGCATCTAACCGATTACCTCCATTTTGACAGCTTTCCCACTGTTACCAGTTTGTCCGGTAGCTCGCCATGTACATCGGTGGACTTGAGACGCAGGGAGGAGTTGACAATGATGACGAGGTTTGAGTCGGTCGTAGAACAGTTCTAGAAAGCAGGTCAGACAAAAGCCAAACGCTAAAAAATAAAATAAATAAGTAAATAACAGGGTGAGAATGTGGTAAAATCTGAAAACGTAAAAAGTCAGCCAAAAAAAAGTCAAGTGAGGGCTTTTCTTTTTCCGGAGTGCTTTTGAAAACTGTCGGTTGGGTTTAGGAAAGTGGATGGGCGCTGGTCAATCTGTGATCTTGAAAACACTATTGATTGGGTAAAGAGAAGGAGAAGGGTGGGTCAATTGACTGATCAGTCAGTCAGCCGACAGTGGCCTCGGGTGTATTTACGCAAGAAGAGCCGGCGTGATGGCACTAGCAAGAAAAATTTGAGATGTCAAAAAAATCGTACACAGCGTCCTCGCGGATTCATGAAAACAAAAACTGCAAACAAACAAACAAACAAACAAACAAACAAACAAACAAACAAACAAACAAACAAACAAAACGTAGCTTCTGGGACATATTTGCAAATTTCCAGAAATGTATACAGGGGTACATAATCAGAATAAGCATGGGTCGACTTTTGATGTTAAAAAAGTGACATTTATTAACGTCTATAGTAGTTGTTAATAATTTTAATTTAAAGTGATATATTGTCTGGGCTGCTGTTATAAATTATGGTACAAAAACTGCTGAAATTTCAACATCAATTGGTACTAAATTTCAGTATCATGACCAGGGCTTAATTTGTGCCGAAACACGCCAGACCTCGCAATTCACAAATTAAGCACTGATCATGACAACCCTATTATCCCTAGTAACCCTAGTATCCCTGGGCACATTTTCCCAATAAACCTGTGTTGAATCAGTGCCTACATTTTTTTTTTTTTTTCCCCTTTAAGGGGGGCCGAATGGTGGCTCAGTGGTTAGGACTGTCGCCTCACAGCAAGAAGGTCACTGGTTTGAATCCCGACTGGGTCAGGTGGCATTTCTGTTTGGAGTTTGCATGTTCTCCCCATGTTGGCGTCGGTTTCCACTGGGTGCTCCGGGTTCCCCCACAGTCCAAACACATGCGCTATAGATGAACTGGATGAACTAAATTGACCGTAGTGTATGAGTGTGTATATGTGTGGATGAGTGTGTATGGATGTTTCCCAGTACTGGGTTGCAGTTGGAAAGGAACCTGCTGCGTAAAACATATGCTGGAATAGTTGTTGGTTCATCCCGCCGTGGCGAACACTTATAAATATGGGACTAAGCCAAAGGAAAATGAACGAATGAATACTAATTGCTCTTTTGATTTGTACAATAACCAACCAACAACCATATAGCACTCACTTTAATAAGCTGCAACTAGTTTTGCAGCACTTGCATTTTCCTAACAATTTCTCGCTTGTTTTGTTAGAATTTAAAGCATATCTTGAATGGCCAACGTGTTCTAATTAATCACGCCAAACATTTGAGCAGAGCCTGGATGAGGTGATGAATGTGTTTGTTCATTACTTACGGCTTACACTTCTCCATTAGTGTTTGTGTCCGACTGCTGGCCCTCATTCCTTACATATAAAAGCAAACCCTCAAGACTCAGCAGAGACAAAACAGGAGAGAAACTCTAGTGCTGCTGTTTGAGTCTAAAGTGTGTAATTTTCACCAGACAAACTGCACAAATAATGCTAAATGACATTTTTGGGGGGGATGAACTTTGCTTTTAATGAAAGAGATGAATGGTAGAAGTGGCACAGTTGTACTTTTCACAAAGTCAAGCTACGGTAGCGATGACTTTGAATTCTAAACACTGGAGGAAGTCTTTTAGCATCTCATTTGAATAGCGCTCAGATCTGCGCTCCTCAAAGCTCTGCTGTTTAATTGCTTATCAGATTGGATTTTTTCCCTGCGCTAAATGAATTCTTGCATTTTTGACTGTCATTCATATGTGAAGCTGAATCCAAAACAGATGAACAGTTAGAGCTGAGGACTAAATTATTAGCCCTGCTGTGATTTTTTTTGATTGTTTGATTATTCCTATTATTTATTCATACATCTTCCTTCGGCTTAGTCCCTTTATTCATCCGGGGTCGCCACAGCGGAATGAACCGCCAACTTATCCAGCATATGTTTTACACAGCGGATGCTCTTCCAGCTAAAACATAGTACTGGGAAACACCCATACACCCTCATTCACATACACACTACAGCCAATTTAGTTAATCCAATTCCCCCATAGCGCATGTGTTTGTACTTGTGGGGGAAACCGGAGCACCTGGAGGAAACCCACACCAGAGAACATGCAAACTCCACACAGAAACACTAACTGACCCAGCCAGGACTCAAACTAGCAATCTTCTTGCTATGAGGCGACAGTGCTGACCACTGAGCCACTGTGTCGTCCATTATTTCCTATTATATTTATTTAATATATTTTCATATTTATATAAAAAAACTGGATTTTTTTTAAATAATAATAATAATAATAATGATAAAAATATAAGTATAATAATAATCATAATAATAATCATAATAATAATAATTCTAATTATTATTATAATAACAATAATAATGATGATGATGATGATAATAATGATGATAAAAAATAATAATAATATTAATGATGATGATGATGATGATGGTAATGATGATGATTATAATAATAATAACAGTAATATAATAATGATAGTAACAATAATAATACTATAATGATAATAATATTAATAATAATAAAAATATAATGATAATGATAATAATACTAATAATAATAACAATAATAATAATAATGATGATGATGATGATATAATAATAATAATAATAATAATAATAATAATAATAATAATAATAATAATAATAATAATAATAATAACAACAACTAAAACTAATAATAAAACTAAAATTTGTTTTAGTCTGCTTGGAATTAATAAATGAATAAATTAATAAATTAATTAATATGTTTATTAAGTTACCTAGGCAAGTTATTGGACAACAGTGGTTTTGTAGCCAATCGAAAATAAATATTTCTTTAAGAGTCTAATGATAGTAACCTGATTCTTTTCCTTTTTACTTGCTTTATTCCAGTCAAACTAGAAGAAAAAATATTGCAGCAAATACTGTGAAAATTTCCTTTTTTTACAGAAAAAAATTTCCAGAGGAGGCCAAATAATTCAGACATCAACTGTATATAAACTGCTGGTCAATACTATAAGCCCACTTAAGAAATAATCTTCGATTGTCTACAGAACAAAAACCACTGTTGTCCAATGACCTCCCTGATTAACCTAGTAATGCCATTAATTGTTACTTTAAGCAGAATACTAGTATCTTGCCAATTATCTAGTCAAATGTTATGTGCTGGCAAAGATAAATCAATTGATTTATTAGAAATGAGTTATTAAAACCATTATGTCCAGCAATAGGTTTAAAACTCTGCTCCCTCTGTTAAACAGCAGGTGGGACAGATTTTAAAAGGATATACATTTCACAGGAGGGCGCCTGCAGGCTTTACCTGTATTTCAGCACTGGTGAAGTATTGATGGTGTCTAGACAGGTATGGATTGTGTGTGTTAGCGCGTTAATGAGGAGACATGCTAAATGACTTTTAATTCAATTGAAGTCCTAACTCTCTTCAAACGTGACTAATCGCAGTACAGACAGTCCAATGATTACAGATTTAATGGAGCTTTGAATGAAACTTTTGGAAATGTTTAGACTTGAATAATATGGGCTACACAGTGGTTAGAACTGTCACATCACAGCAAGAAGCTCACTGGTTCGAGCCTTGGGTGGGTTAGTTGGCATTTCTGTGTGGAGTTTGCATGTTCTCCTCATGTTGGTCTCTTCTGGGTGCTTCGGTTTCCCCCTCTGTCCAAACACATGCGCTATAGGAGAACTGGTGAACTAAATTGGCCGTAGTGTATGAGAGTGTGTGAATGCGTGTGTATGGGTGTTTCTCAATACTGGGTTGCAGCTGGAAGGGCATCATCAGCTGCGTAAAAAATATGCCGGAATAGTTGGCGGTTCATTCCACTGTGTCTTCTGAAATGAATACTAAGCCGAAGGAAAATGAATGAATGATTCCATGTCCATAAGTAATAATTGTGGATGAATCTCCCAGTGTGATTGAGCTGAGGGGAAAGAGCAGTTTTGTGGAAGCTCTCAGATAACAGTAGTTTGGCAGGAGTGTGTGTGTGCTTGTTTTTATTCGTCTGATGCAAATCTGTTCTGTGTATGGGGAACTGTGCGCTCACTTACTTCCTCAGCGCCGTATTATGCACGAGAGCTTGCCATAGGTCAACTCTAAAACCCTTTTTATTATGCTAATGTGTGTGTGTGTGTGTGTGTGTGTGTGTGGTTGTATGTGTATCTCTGCACAATGCATATGCATGTATGTGTGTGCAATACGTGTGTTGTTGTGTTTGTGCAATGCATGGGCATATGGGTCTGTGTGTGTGTGTGTGCAATGTGTGTGTGTTTGTGTGCATGTGTTTCTGTGTGTGTGTGTGTGTGTGTGGATGTGTGTGTGTGTGTGTGTGTGTGTGTGTGTATCTGTGCACAATGCATATGCACATATGTGTGTGCAATACGTGTGTTGTGCTTGTGCAATGCATGGGCATATGGGTCTGTGTGTGTGCAATGTGTGTGCATGTGTTTGCGTGCATGTGTTTCTCTGTGTGTGTGTGTGTGTGTGTGTATGCATGTGTGTTTGCTTTTGCAATGCATGTGCATATGGGTCTGTGTGTGTGTGTGTGTGTGTGTGTGTGTGTGTGCAATACATGTGTATGTGTGTTGGTGTGTATCTGTTTTTCTGTCTCTCTGTGTGTGTGTGTTCCTCTGTGTCTGTATGTATGTGTATGTGCTTGTGCAATGCAATGTGCACATGGCTCTGTGTGTTTGTGTGTGTGTGTGTGTGTGTGTGTATGTGTGTACATGTGTGTGTTTGCTCAGTGCATGTGCTTGGGTGTGTGTGTAGGGGCGGAGGCACAATGCATATCCATGTGTGTGTATGCAATACGTGTGTGGTTGTGCTCGTGCAATGTGCACACAGCTCTGTGTATGTGTATGTGTGTGTGTGTGTGTGTGTGTGTGTGTGTGTGTGTGTGTGTGTGTGTGTGTGTGTGTGTGTGTGTGTGCGTGCGTGTGCGTGTGCGTGTGTGTGTGTCTGTGTGCATGTGTCTCTCTCTGAGTGTGTGTGTATGTATGTGTGTGCTTGTGCAATGCATGTGCACGTGGGTGTGTGTGTGTGTGTGTGTGCACGCGCGTTTGCATGCGTGTACATGCGTATGTTCATGCGTGCTCAATGTATATGCATGTATGTGTGTTTGCAGTGCATGTATCTGTTTGTGTGTGTGTGTGTGTCATCATCAAATCAAGATGAGGTAAGATCATATATAGAGACTTATCAAAATGATTGCAGTGTATTTAATGTGCATTTGTGAGATTATTATATTTAACTGATTAGATATGTATATTATATTAATTATATAGTATATAATAATAAATCAATAAGAACAAATATTATTATGCATACAGTATTTCCTTTTTGAAATAACAACCGATTAAAAGCAGACAAGACAATAAAATCGGACAAAGTGAAAGTCAAAACTCATTTGAATTTTAAATAACCAGAAACACAACGTGAAGCCTTTCTACAAAAATAGCAAACTTTATATTTAAAGAGCACATTAATGCAAAGCATCTTCTGAAGGTTAAGTACCTCGCTTTCCAGAAAAACTCCCAAAAGCCTCATTGTTAAAGCATTTCAGGTCGTATTTAGCTTAAGAGGCTTTTACAGTGGAGTCTGGTGCTTTAATGGAGCACACTGATTTTGCATTGCAGATACACGAGGACACAAGTGTGTGTGATGAGTTGAGGAAGATGACGACAGTAACCATCAGTCATCATCGCTCATCTCTGACTGAATGGAGGAAAAATGCTAATGCTACGTACAGTAACATGCGCTCATTTGTGGCCACAGAGAGAGAGAGAGCGTAGGAGTTTAAAGATATTCTGTGTGAAGTTAAAGGTTGAGAAGCCAAAGAAAAGTGTGTAAGTTTTTAGTACACTGTAAAAAAAACTACTGTAACATTTACTTTAACTTGCTGCCAATATTGGTTGCCTCAAGACTTTACATTTACAAGCAAACTCCAAATTATTAATGAAAATTTATTGTAATATTTACAAAGCAACTTTCTGGTAATTTTGGTCACCAGTAAGACTAAATTTACAAGCAAACTGTAAATTACAAAATGACAATTTACTGTAAAATTTATGAAATAACCTACTGGTAATTTTGATTGCCAGTACAACTGTAAATTTACAAGCAAAATGTGAATTAAAAATTAAAATTTACTGTAAAATTTACGAAATAACCTACTGGTATTTTGGATTGCCAGTAAGACTGTAAATGTATAAGCAAACTATAAATTAAAAATGACAATTTACTGTAAAATTTGCAGGTAATTCCTGGTAATTTGGGTTGCCAGTAAGATTGTAAATTTACAAGAAAACTGCAAATTAGAAAATTTCAATTTAATGTAAAATTTAGGAAATAACCTACTGGTAAATTTGGTTGGCAATAAGACTTAAAATGTACAAGCAAACTGTAAATTAAAAATTACAATTTACTGTACAATTTACAAAGTAACTTACAGGTAATTTTGGTTGCCAGTAATACTGTAAATGTACAAGCAATATGTAAGTAAAAAATTTACATTTTACTGTAAACTGTACAAAGTAACTTTCTGGTAATTTTGGTTGCCAGTAATAATGTAAGCAAACTGTAAATTAAAAATGAAAATTTACAAAGTAATTTTCTGGTAATTTTAGTCACCAGTAAGACAATTACAATTAACTGTAAAATTTATGAAATAACCTACTGGTAATTTTGGTTGCCAGTACAACTGTAAATTTACAAGCAAAATGTTAATTAAAAATAACAATTTACTGTAAAATTTACAAAGGAACTTTCTGGTAATTTTGGATGCCAGTAATAATGTAAATTTACAAGCAAACTCTAAATCAAAAATGAAAATGTTCTGTAATATTTACAAAGTAACTTTCTGGTAATTTTGGTCACCCGTAAGACTAAATTTACAAGCAAAGTGTAAACTAAAAATATCAATTTACTGTAAAAATTTACGAAATAACCTACTGGTAATTTGGATTGTAAGACTGTGAATGTATAAGCAAACTGTAAATTAAAAAAGACAATTTACTGTAAAATTTGCAATAAATTCCTGGTATTTTTGGGTTGCCAGTAAGATTGTAAATTTACAAGCAAACTGCAAATTAGAAAATTACAATTTACTGTAAAATTTACGAAATAACCTACTGGTAAATTCGGTTGGCCGTAAGACTGTAAATGTACAAGCAAATTTAAAATTCAAAATTACAATTTACTGTACAATTTACAAAGTAACTTACTGGTCATTTTGGTTGCCGGTAATACTGTAAATGTACAAGCAAACTGTAAATAAGAATTTACAATTTACTGTAAAATTTACAAAGTAACTTACTGGTAATTTGGGTTGTCAGTAGAACTGTAAATGTACAAGCAAACTGTAAATAAAAAATTACAATTTACTGTAAGATTTACAAAGTAACTTTCTGGTAATTTTGGTCAACAGTAAAACTAAATTTACAAGCAAATTATGAATTAAAAATGTCAATTTACTGTAAAATTTACGAAATAACCTACTGGTAATTTTGGTTGGCAGTATGACTGTAAATGTACAAGCAAACTGTAAATTAAAACAGAAAATTTATTGTAAAATTTGCCGTAATTTTCTGGTAATTTTGGTTGTCAGTAAGACTGTAAATGTACAAGCAAACTGTAAATAAAAAATACAATTTACTATAAAATTTACAAAGTAACATACTGGTAATTTGGGTTGCCAGTACAACTAAATTTACAAGCAAAATGTAAATAAAAAATTGAAATTTACTTTCAAATTTATAAAGTAACTTTCTGGTATTTTATTGTTTGCAGTAATGCTGTAAATGTACAAGCAAATTGTAATTTAAAAATTACAAAGTAATTTACTGGTGATTTTGGTTGGCAGTAATGCTGTAAATATACCAGCAAACTGTAAATTAAAATTACAATATACTGTAAAATTTACAAAGTAACTTACTGGTAAATTGGGTTGCCAGTGCAACTGTAAATTTACAAGCAAACTGTAAATTAAAAATTACAATTTACTGTAAAATTTACAAAGTAACTTTCTGGTAATTTTGGTTGCCAGTAATAATGTAAGCAAACTGTAAATCAAAAATGAAAACTTACTGTAATATTTACAAAGTATAACTTTCTGGTAAATTTGGTCAACAGTAAGACTAAATTTACAAGCAAATTATGAATTAAAATGTCAATTTACTATAAAATTTACGAAATAACCTACTGGTAATTTTGGTTGGCAGTAAGACTGTAAATGTACAAGCAAACTGTAAATAAAAAATACAATTTACTATAAAATTTACAAAGTAACATACTGGTAATTTGGGTTGCCAGTACAACTAAATTTACAAGCAAAATGTAAATAAAAAATTACAATTTACTGTAAAATTTACAAAGTAACTTTCTGGTAATTTTGGTTTGCAGTAATACTGTAAATGTACAAGCAAACTATAATTTAAAAATGAAAATTTACTGTAAAATTTACAGTAACTTACTAGTGATTTTGGTTGGCAGTAAGACTTTAAATGTACAAGAAAACTGTAAATTAAAAATGAAAATTTACTGTAAAATTTGCAAAGTAACTTACTGGCCATTTTGGTTATTTCTTAAAACAAGACAATATGTTTTGCCTGTGTAAAAAAATGCTTCTTGATTTAAGAATATTTAGATATTTGGACTAAAAACAAGACAAAAAATCCAAGTAAGAAAAGCATTTTTTGCAGTGTGCTGTGCTCATTTCCAAGTCTGTATAATTTTTCTCTTATATACACTGATGTCATATTTTTTGTTTGGGCTTCTACCATATGACATCGCTTATTCTGCTTGTTTTAAGGAAAAACACTCCATTTTGTCATATTATTTCTGTATAATATGTATGTATGTTTTGCCTGTCTTTAAAATGCTTCTTGATTTAAAAATATTTATATTTGCACTAGAAACAAGACCCAAAATCCTTGTAAGCATTCTTTGCAGTGTGCTCATTTCCATGTTTGTGATATTTTTCTCTCATATACGCGGCTGTCATATTTTCCGTTCGGGCTTTATTCAGATGACTAACTCTGACTGCGTATAAACTTGCTTCAAGTGAGTAAGAAAAGATTGTGGTTCTGAGTGTGCTCTTTTCTGTGTGCGCAGTGACAGTCACATCCGCCTGCATGTCAGCTCAAAATAACGAGTCCGGATTCCCCTTCACAAAACTGACACTCTCCATTCTGGATGAATATTTCATGGGCACAGAAGAGAAGGTGATGAAAACAATGAATAATGTTAAAGGCCGTTCCTTAAGGGTCTTTTTAAAAGGAGCCAAGGAAATGAAAGTGTTTTCGCTTGCAGATAAGACGCGGGCTAATGATTCGGAGAGAGGCAGACGCTGTTAATTCGTTCTCTATGGGAGACTCGCGCTGGGGTTTGGGGGATTGATGGCATGGTGGGAACATCTAAAAAAGTTCAGTTCATGCAGATGGGAGGTGAAAAATGGCTAAATCTGCTGATGCTACTGGATTTACTGTTCAGATGACACTGACACTTTTTTCAAATATAGACTTGAATGTGGCAGAACTAATGAAAGTCAGTTGGGTTTAACACTGTAGGTCAAAAAATATAACAATTTTTTAAGTATAATATACAGTTGAAGTCAGAATTATTTGCCCCCTTTGAATTTGTTTTCCTTTTTTAAATATTTTCCAAATGATGTTTAACATAGCAAGGAAATTTTCACAGCATGTCTGGAAATGTTTTTTCTTCTGGAGAAAGTCTTATTTTTTTTATTTAGGCTAGAATAAAAGCAGTTATAAATTTTTTAAACACTATTTTAAGAACAAAATTATTAGCCCATTTAAGATATATATGTTTTCGATAGTCT
The DNA here is from genome assembly GCF_052040795.2 of Danio rerio. Taxonomy (NCBI): domain Eukaryota; kingdom Metazoa; phylum Chordata; class Actinopteri; order Cypriniformes; family Danionidae; genus Danio; species Danio rerio. Next base: position 50,942,273 of record NC_141033.1, on the reverse strand, counting down.
GCAGAATAAACCATCATTATACAATTATTTACCTAATTACCTTAACCTGCCTAGTTAACCTAGTTAGACCTTTAAATGTCACTGTAAGCTGTATAGAAGTGTCTAGAAAAATATCTTGTCAAATATTATTTACTGTCATCATGGCAAAGATAAAAATAAATCAGTAATTAGAAATTAGTTATTAACACTATTATGTTTAAAAATGTGTTGAAAAAATTTTTCACTCTGTTAAACAGAAATTGGGGGAAAAAAACAAACATACGGAGCCTGATAATTCGGGGGGCTAATAATTCCGACTCCAACTGTACATTTAAAGTCATTATTATAGTCAAATGAACCTAATTAAACTAGATCCGACCCTTCTTATCTGAACATGCAGCTCAACTCCTTGTTCAAGCTCTTGTTCTCTCCAAACTGGATTACTGCAACTCTCTACTAGCCGGGCTTCCAGCTAACTCTATCAAGCCTTTTAAGCTGCTCCAGAATGCAGCAGCACGAGTGGTCTTTAACGAACCAAAACGAGCACATGTCACTCTGCTGCTCATCCGTTTGCACTGGCTGCCAGTTGCTGCTCGCATCAAATTCAAAGCTCTGATGTTTGCTTACAAAGCGACTTCTGGCTTTGCTCCTTCTTATCTGCTCTCACTTCTGCAGATCTATGTGCCCTCCAGAAACTTGCGTTCTGTGAATGAACGTCGCCTCGTGGTTCCATCCCAAAGAGGGAAGAAATCACTTTCCCGAACTCTCGCGTTCAATCTGCCCAGTTGGTGGAATGAACTCCCTAACTGCATCAGAACGGCAGAGTCACTCGCTGCCTTCAAGAAACGATTAAAAACTCAACTATTTAGTCTCCACTTCACTTCCTAATCTGCAATTGCCTCTCTGGATATACCACTAACTGTTCTCAAAAAAATAAAAAATAAAAAATTACAAAAATTTTTACTAAAAAATTACTAAAAAATTACTAATACTTTCCTTCTTAGACTTTGCAGACCTGAAACTTGCCTACAGCACTTATTCATTGTTGCTCTTATAGTTGTGTAAATTGCTTCCTTTTCCTCATTTGTAAGTCGCTTTGGATAAAAGCGTCTGCTAAATGACTAAATGTAAATGTAGTTCAGCATTTAAATGCAACATAGGCTCATTTTTAAATCCCTAAATACATTTCTGAAGATTGCGAATTATGTAGTCAGAGGAACCTATGACTGCATTTTGTCTTTAAAATGAACGCTACGCGGCGGTATGACGCTGTACATTTTTACGCTTACCAGTTGACCACTTACCTCCATATGGATGGCTTTTCCACTGTTACCTGTTTGTCTAGTGGCTCCTCACATAGAGGATTTGATAGCAGAGTTTACTGTGACGATGGGGTTCGAGTCTGGCGAAGAACGTTTCCATAAAGCAGGTAAGACAAAAGCCAAAAAATTAAACAAATGAGTAAATAAATGGGCGAGAATGTGGCAAATCTGAAAATGTGGTAAATCACGCGAGGGCTTTTCTTTTTCTGGATTGCTCTTCAAAACATTGTCAGATGAGTTATAGGAAGGGGGTGAGCGGGTCAACCTGTGCTTCTGAAAACACTATAGGTTGAATTTAGGGAAGAGGTGGGTGGACATATCGGTTGGTCAGTCAATCATTTAGTCAGTCGACAGCAGCCTCTGGTGGATCTACACAAAAAGAGCAGGTGCCAATAGCACTTGTGAGTGAAATTTAAGATCTTTAAAACCTCTATGTAGCGATCTCTGGTGGATTTGCAAAAACAAATACTGTGAAAAATTTACCACCTGGGAGGTATTTGGTGCTCTCCAGAAATGTATATAGGGGTACGTAAGCAGAATGAGCCTAGGTTTAAATGTCACTTCAAGCTAAATACTAGTATATTAAAATACATGGCATCATGGCAAAAATAATCATAAGAAAATCATAAGCTAAACAGAATAAAAAAAAGTATTATGTGTTGAATGTGTTGAAAAAATTATTTCCGTTAAACAGAAATTGAAAAAATATACAGGAGGGCTAATAATTCTGACTTCAATTGCATTTTTAAATATAAAATGTGGTAAATCACGTGAGGGCTTTTCTTTTTCTGAATTGCTCTTCAAAACATTGTCAGATGAGTTATAGGAAGGGGGTGAGCGGGTCAATCTGTGCTTCTGAAAACACTATAGGTTGAATTTAGGGAAGAGGTGGTTGGACATATCGGTTGGTCAGTCAATCATTTAGTCAGTCAGTCGACAGCAGCCTCTGGTGGATCTACACAAAAAGAGCAGGTACCAATGGCACTTGTGAGTGAAATTTAAGATTTTTAAAACCTCTATGTAGCGATCTCTGGTGGATTTGCAAAAACAAATACTGTGAAAAATTTACCACCTGGGAGGTATTTGGTGCTCTCCAGAAATGTATATAGGGGTACTTAATCAGAATGAGCCTAGGTTTAAATGTCACTTCAAGCTAAATACTAGTATATTAAAATACATGGCATCATGGCAAAAATAATCATAAGAAAATCATAAGCTAAACAGAATAAAAAAAAAAGTATTATGTTGAATGTGTTGAAAAAAATATTTCCGTTAAACAGAAATTGAAAAAATATACAGGAGGGCTAATAATCTGACTTCAATTGCATTTTTAAATATAAGGTAATACATTAGTCATTGGCGACGCGGTGGCGCAGTAGATAGTGCTGGCGCCTCACAGCAAGAAGGTCGCTGGGTCAGTTGGCGTTTCTGTGTGTAGTGTGCATGTTCTTACAGCATTCACGTGGGTTTCCTCCAGGTGCTCCGGTTTCCCCCACAGTCCAAAGACATGCAGTACAGGTGAATTGGGTAGACTGAATTGTCTGTAGTTTATGAGTGTGTGTGTGTGTGTGTGGATTTTTCCCAGAGCTGGGTTGCGGCTGGAAGGGCATCTGCCACATAAAAAATGTGCTGGATAGGTTGGCGGTTAATTCCGCTGTGGTGCCCCTTGATTAATAAAGGGACAAAGCCGACAAGAAAATGAATGAATGGATGAATGAATGAATGAATGAATGAAATCCCCTAGAGTTCATGCTCGGAACCACCCTGAATCCATTAGCACTTTCAAGTTTTTGTTTCATACATTGTAGACAGCCTGTAGACACTGTGGGCCCTATCATACACCCGGCGCAATGTGGCGCAAGGCGTGGCGCAATAGTCTTTTAATACTTTAAGCTCGGCGAAAGAGTCATTTTGAGGTGTTGCGCCATGCTGATTAAATAGCAAATGAATTTGCGCTCAAATTTGCACCCATAGGCGTTGTGGTCTAAAAAAGCAGGCGTGTTTTGGCGCGTTGCTATTTTGAGAAACTGTAAATAGTCTGTTCTTTAGACCAGAACAAAGTCAGTCTATTGTCTGGCGCAAAGTGCGCCTGGCTTACACACTACACACAAGATGCAATATGCAAATATCTTTACATATGAAAAAGATATAATATATTAAGGATATATATATATATATATATATATATATATATATATATATATATATATATATATATATATATATATATATATATATATATATATATATATAATAAGGATATATATAGGATATAAATATAAAGGATTAAAATATTACAAAACATATTAATTTCTAGCCTACATGAAGATTTAAAAACCACTGCCTTACTTTCTTCATCTCGGGAGGCTTTTTCAGTTCATTCAATTTGCTTTTGTTTAATGTTATTATTATTAGCAGTATTATTTATTATATCCATATTTATATTTGTTTTATTAAAAACAAGCTGAGATTTGCCCACCTGTCAGGTTTTAGACCATATGGGGCATGGCAGGTGTATTTGGAAATAACTCAGTATTTTGAGCACACTTCGTTATTATTGTTCATTTATTCGTTTTCTGGAAATTAGAACTGAATTTAGAAATAGTTTTGAAACAAATCTTTGCGCTTAACAAACGAAATTAATTATTTATAGGCTAATTGATGTCTGTGCGTAAAGGTTTCCCTATACACGAGATCAAAAGCGAAAGTGAACTTACTTTACGTCATGTTAATAGCAAGTGCGCTTATGGCGCGACGCTGCTGGCTCTTAAAGGGAATGGGAGATGAGACTCTAATTGGTTTATTCTCAAAACACAGCTATAACTCATTAAGAAAATAAACTCAACCCTTTTAGACCATGCGCCATGGTGCAAAGCGGATTTTGCCGTCCTTATATTAGTAAAAATGTATTCTGACACGCCCTGAAAGCGTTTGCTCCCTGCGTTTTGTGCTCTGCGCATGGACGGTCAAAATAGAGCCCTGTGTGTTTTAGTTTTAGTGACAAAGCCTATGTAAAGAAAGTCTTAAAGAAGACTTGAGCATGAGCTGACTGTCAGTCACAGAAATGTTCTCATGAAGATGCATGTGTGCCCTGTGGTTAATTAAGGATGGATGTTGTTTGGCATGTTGATTTTATTCTCTGAATGTGAAAAGGTCAAAAAGAAGGACAGAAGGAGGATTTAAGCAGATCTGACACGATGATGTGCAGCTAATGCAGAAACATGTGACACTTACAGTATGAGGACACGACTCTGAAGCTGGTTTGTGTCATTTCCTGTTTTGATCTCTAATTTTTAGTCTGACTTTACTTTGATATTGAAAGGCAAAAAGAACACGCTCTATTTAGACTGCTTCATTATGCTGTGTTTACTTTTCAGTCATTATCTTTATTTATTTGTGGTGTTTTAAATATACTCTGGTTTTGTGATTTTAGTTTTAAAAAATATATATATATTTTTTTTTTAGTTAAAAT
>NC_141033.1:50882500-50935000 GCF_052040795.2 Danio rerio | reverse complement strand
AGCAACCAGAAAATATATATCTTTTATGTTTAAAAGCACATGAGCGAGAGTTAATGATGATGCAATTTAGATTTTCGGCTGAACTATCCCTTTAATAATATGCTATAATTCTCTTATGACATTTTACAAGGATAACCGTAAAACTGTAATATGATTATCTGTTGTCATGACATGACTGTAAGCATGTTACGGCGCACGATATTAAATCTTGAGTTTGTATTGGTCCTCGTGCTCCTGATGCGGTGCACTGAACACTGCATTCAGACGATGATGGATGGTTTCTCCTGTGCAGCCGGTGGTGATGTTAGCAGGATGAGAGATGAAACAGGCCTGAAACCTGGCAGAACCTGCAGCTGATCACTGATACGGTACACAGATGTCCACACTGTAAAAACAATATCTGTAAATTAGCAGTTTTACTTGTTTTGTGATTTATGCTTTAATTTTTTTCGCCCATTTATTTCTGCTTTTGAGCTGCATTATGGGATCTTGATCTTTCTTCCAACAAGTGGTGTAAAGTAACTAATAACAAATACTCAAGTTACTGTAATTGAGTCGTTTTTCTCAGGAATTGTAATTTAGTAAGTATTTTTAAAAATATGTACTTTTACTTTCCTTTGAGTACATTTTTAGTGCAGTATCAGTACTTTTACACCACTACTTTTCTTTAACCTGCAGTCACTACTTGTCTATGAGGATTAGAAAAATTAGCCCTGTGATTCCTGTCCAATTAAACCTTACATAGAAGGTATATCACCTCATAATGAACTACCTCAAAATAGGGTTGATCAAAAAAAAATAAATTAATGCAATTCAAATATATGAAACATGAATTGATGTTCACTTTAAACTTATTATAAATATAAATATATTGTTCAATTATAATGATTAAAATATTAATTCATTCATTTTCTTGTCGGCTTAGTCCCTTTATTAATCCGGGGTCGCCACAGCGGGATGAACCACCAACTTATCCAGCAAGTTTTTACGCAGCGGATGCCCTTCCAGCCGCTACTCATCTCTGGGAAACATCCACACACACATTCACACACACACTCATACACTACGGACAATTTATCCTACCCAATTCACCTGTACCGCATGTCTTTGGACTGTGGGGGAAACCGGAGCACCCAGAGGAAACCCATGCGAAGGCAGGGAGAACATGCAAACTCCACACAGAAACGCCAACTGAGCCGAGGCTCGAACCAGCGACCCAGCGACGTTCTTGCTGTGAGGTGACGGCACTTCCTACTGCGCCACCTGATGAAAATATATATATATATATATATATATATATATATATATATATATATATATATATATATATATATATATATATATATATATATATATATATATATATATATATATATATATATTTTTTTTTTTTTTTTTTTTTTGTCAAATAATTTTGTGGCTAAAAAGTATCGGTTCAGGCAGCGGTACCGTTTTAAAAATATTGATTTAGCACCGGTATTGAAATACCCCAAACAGTACCCAACCCTACCTCAAAACATGTGTGCTTTATAATTGCAGAAAACTGTTTGGAAGCATTAAAAGTGTACAGGATGTCCAAAATCTTTACATGCATTGACCCAGAGACTGTTAAGATGCATGTCACGGATGAGAATATGATAAATGTTTACTGTATGATGATCGAAATGGCGTTAAACATCCAGCAGGCACAAGACGTCAACATGATGTCAGAATGAAGTTGTACCCCAGTATCACGCCGATGTCGCATTTTGTTTTTCCATGAAAATCATGGAAGTGTCAGCATGTGATGCCAAAATGACGTTGGATGTTTGCTCGACGTTGGATTTTGGTCACTTTCCAACACAACCTAAAGTCAACCAAATTTCAACGTCATTTGATGTTGTTATTGAACAAATAACGTTGTCCTTAGACACTGGCCAGACAATCTAACCTAATGATAATGTCTAGTGATGTTGTGTGCCTGCAGGGCGATAACTCGATGCACTACAGAATGTTACGTTTACACACACATGCACAAATTACATATAAACACATCAGCTTTTAAAAGTGTAATACTCACTGCTCTTGAGTACTTTTGAAATGGCTACTTTTTGCTCATACCTTGAGTAATATTTGCAAAAGATACTTTAACTCTACTTACACACTACATTGTATAGGCAAGTAATGGTACTTTTACTTGAGTATGATTTTTCAGTACTCTTTCCACCACTGCTTCCAACAACTTTTAACCTTGAAAAGTTCAAAAATATTACAAAGATAATTGTACCCTTGAATATTCCACTAGATGCAAAAATTATTTTGCTACATTTATACCCAAAGAACTGTAAACTAAATCGTCAGTAGCGCAAATTAAAAGATTATGCTATACACACACACACACACACACACACACACACACACACACACACACACATATATATATATATATATATATATATATATATATATATATATATATATATATATATATATATATATATACATGTATATATTCTTTTTTTGTATATATAAAATTTGTATACATTTTTAAAGTTTTACGTATTTCTTAAAGCGATAGATTACAAAAAAATATTACAAGCTAAAAGAATAATAGCTCTTAGCTGGAAAAGACCTGATCCACCATCTATTGGAACTTGGATTAATGCCATGGCACAGTGTATGGCCATGGAAAAAGTGACTTATTTTATTAAAAACCAAATGGATGAATATGAAGAAATATGGAAGCAGTTTAATTACTACATTAACAACAATAACATTGGTCATTTATTACAAGAAGTGTAACAAAGTATAGTGTATTTAATTATTATTATTATTATTATTTATTTTGTGTGTATTTCATTTTGTTTTGTTGGATAATGTAACTTTTATGTGTAAAGTACAGTAATGTATACTTGGTTTTTGGGTACCTAACAATATTTATTTTGCATTTAAATTGTCTCTTGTAAGATAATTCTGTGTATTTGTATAGGGGAGAAGAGAGTGATGTTCTTTTGTTGGGGTGGGAAATAATTGCGACGAAATGGAATTGTGTTTTTCTGTTACCTGTCTTGTATAATCAAAAACAATAAACACATTGTTCAGAAAAGAAAAGACTTTTTAGCAACATTTGAAGGAAGAATAGATTCAATGATGTATGAGTATGTATATGTACAGGATGTTTCAATGTGAAAAAAGTGTAAATGTGTAATTAATTTGCACATGCAGTTAGAAACATTCCTTTTTTTGTGTCAGAATCTTAAAAGTGACACTGGTACCTTTTATGAAATGTAAATTACTGTTTTGCCATAAACTTTATGAGCATACGGTTATAGAGACATTGCCTGCAATATTTTAAATAGTAGTAGATGAATAGGTTTTAGGTCATATAACAGAGTCTTAAATGTAAAGTGACACCGTTTACGAAATGTTTCCCCATATAGGCTTTGTAAGCATTGCAGTTGTAGTGAGAGCGCCCTCTAGAGCTGCTCAAGAGTATCTGCAACATTGATTTGTCAGCCAAAAAGAAAAGTCACCGTTGAGATCTCTTTCATATCACTAGTGTGTCTTCGAGGCGGTAATTAGATTAAATGGAGAGCAAAACTAATGGTTTAAAGCATAAGAAAGAGCGACCCACTGAGCAGATCATGTGTAAATAAGCCTATGCATTACCTAGAGTCCTCATCCGTATATAATGTGTTGTTTTTAATCGCTCAACCCACAGTAATCAAATATTTATGGCTCATTAGGTGCATACTTGTTATCTGAAGTGAATTACGATGCAGTTTCTACAGTGACAGAACTGCTGGAGGAACGCAGAGCTTCACTAAAGACTGCAGTGGGTAAAACTTCAAGTAAATTTACCTGTATATGGTTTATCATAGTTAACCATTATGATGGTCTCTTTAATTGACCTTTAACCTCTGAGATAAAATAACACAACATAATGAGAGGAATTAAGCCTACATTTATACAGAAGGAATTATTTATAATCACTTAAAGTGTGTAAATCTGGTGAAAGGGCCTATACAAAAATTAGTATAGTAGGCTAGGCCAGTGGCGTTGCGAGGGGGGGGGGGGGGGGGGGGGGGGGGGGGGGGGGGGGGGTGGGCTTTGGGGGCTTAAGCCCCTGATGTATTGTCAAAAGCCCCTGATCTTTTGCAATATGTTGCACTTAAATAAAAATATAAGTATATATAATAAATAATATATAAGTATATATAATGGTGTATAACATTTAATTTGTTATCAAAGTACTGAAAATTACGGCGTACATCACGCACATTCCACCTCACGCACTGTTTCTGTCGGGTCAGCTGTTCAGCAGTACCTGTATCTACCGGCAGGTGGGAGTGGCACTGTTGTCACATGATGTTTAAAAAATTCCGCCACTGCACTTCATTTATTCATTATTTTGAAGAGCTGAAGTTGATGAGGTAATAATACAACTCTTTTGCGAAACTGAATAGTTCTAACTACTAGTGAAGTGAATCTTAACATTTGTTTTCACAGTATAAAATGTGTGTAGTTTTGGTGAAATAAAATAACTGTAATCGATAAAATGTGCATCATATAAATGCATACATGCAAATTAGACAGAAAAACGTAAATTGTTCTAGCTTTCTAGATATGATATAGATATCTAGGCATATTTATCTAGATATGATTAAAGTTAAATCACAGTGAGTTCATGCATCTAGCATATTGTATAGCTACATTCTACTTTAACATGCTATGTCAATTAGCAGGGGATTATAAATCGACTTTCTTATGAAAATACCTGAGATGGCTGGAAGAAGACATACAATTGAAGTCTGATTAGCCCCAGTTGAATTATTAGCCCCCTGTTCATTTTTTCCCCTAATTTCTGTTTAACAGAGAGAAGATTTTTTCAACACTTTTCAGTTTTAACAGCTCATCTCTAAAAACTGATTTATTTTATCTTTGCCATGATGACAGTAAATAGTATATGCCTAGACATTTTTCAAGACACTTCTATACAGCTTAAAGTGACATTTAAAGGCTTTAAAGGCAGGTTAGGGTAATTAGGCAAGTTATTGTATTATGATGGTTTGTTCTGTAGATTATCAGAAAAAAAATTTGCTTAAAGGGGCTAATAATTTTGACCCTAAAAGGGTGAAATAAAACGAATAAGAATTTCTTCAAAAGAAAAAATATTATCAGACATACTGTGGAAATTCCCTTGCTCTGTTAAACATAATTTGGGAAATATTTAAAAAAGAAAATAAAATTCAAAGGGGAATAATAATTCTGACTTCAACTGTATAAACATTTATTATCGCAGTCATGTAAATGATTAGTTAAAGCCTTTTTATGTTTATTCAGATCTTATGTTCATTCAACTACAGCAATAGCTGGATGCCTTCATCCATATTAAGGATTTCCTGGACTGTTCTACTACTTTTGTGAGGCATATCTGGAAATTCTGCTCAATGAATGAATAAAACAGGCATTACTTGCATTTAAAGTGCTACAATGCCCACATTACCTTATTTTGAGGAAAACTGAAAAAAATCTACCTCAAAAGAAATTTGAAGTAAACACATTTCTAGCATATAAATCTTTATTTTTATTTTTTTACTATTTTTGATAAAAAAATTTTACTATGTCAAAAATAGTAGCCTATTGAATATCAATATTTTGCAAGGTATTGAATTTAGAAATTCCAGTATCTTGACAAAACTACACCTTAGTTAATTTGTTTGTAGCTTTGTATCACATTGGATAACAACTCACAATATAAAATTAATCATATTTTTTAGATTTGAAGACATGCAGACAATTACATTTTCAAAAAACAAACAGAAACTGCAAATCAGGAGAGGAGATAGGAGGCTCAAGAGGTATGATATGGCTCACAACAGACTAGTAAATGAGAAGTGGGATAATTAATTAATGTTTTTATTTTTCCTTTTTGGTGTTACAAGTCACAAAGCTTCAAAATTTATTGCTAAAAGTCAACTCAAAAGCCCTATTTATTATTAAACCATTTATAAATCTATTATAAAAGTAGATTACCTTTTGAAAGTAGTGGTATTTTAGCGGGGTGAATTAGAACATTATAATTTTTTTATTGGGGGGGGGGGGGGGGGGTCTTTGGGGCTAAGCCCCTTATCCCTTTTGACCCTAGCAACGCCCCTGGGCTAGGCTACTAGAGTTTTTAAACAATACAGGCAGGGGTGCCGCAAGGGGTGAGAGGAGGATGGGGGAGTTAGAACGATTGTAAGGGACCACTTCGTTTTGGGGCCCCCATAGATACTATTATAGGGGCCAACCAGAACCACAACCGATAACAGCCCCCACCACCCCGCTAGCCACCCTCCTCCTCCTCACTCGACACCCACGAAATGTTTTCACAGGGCAGCGGGACTCCTTCATACACTAGTAAAGTGTATTATATTGTAAATGTTATAGCAGTGGTTCTCAAACTGTGGTACGTGTACCACAAGTGGCACGCAGGCTTCCTTCTAGTGGTATGCGGATGAATCACTGAATAATTTATGTAAATTAACACACTTTTAACCCTTGACGCATAGGATAACAACAATGTGATCAGGAAATTGATTCTAATAGGCTAAACCTTTTATTTTATTAGTTTATTATGTAATCTATCATTTGAAGCTAATCCTCTCCCCATATTTGTACTGGTTGTTGAGGGCGTATCCCGTATTTTTATATCCAAAAATTGACAGGTATGGTTTGATGACTTGCTTTTGTGACACACAAAGCCTATAACACGCAGTAAGCAGATCTAATTTCTAAATTAAATATGTAAATCCAAATCATACATTTAAGGTTAATGTTTAGATTTCAAAGACATACAAGTAAATCACATGCAATATCTATTTAAATAAAAAAAAAAAACATTTTATATATGAATATGATCACAAATAGCCTATATTTATGAGGTCCAAGGAACATTTCCAAGTTTTTTTTTATGACTAGGCCACTATATGTTAATTCTTTCCATTTAAATACAGCAGTTTTATTTTCATATTGAAGAACAGTGCCATTTTAATTAACTTTTAGAAGCATATTTTAATTTAAACATTTTTTTTTACCACCTGTAAGCATAGGGCAGTGTTAACGTTCAAGTTATTATGTTTAAAATGGCTGACAATAATAAATATTTATAATAATAGAAATTAATCTGCCTCATTTTTTAACTGTTTAGCTTTGGCTGCTTAATTAGGCATACTACGCTACGGGATTTCAATATATTATGGTAGTACTTGGAGAGACATTTTTTTCTGAGGTGGTACTTAGTGGAAAAAAGTTTGAGAACCACTGTGTTATAGTATTTACATCACTTTGTTAATAAATGCTAGTGAATGCAAATTTACAAATTGACAAGTGTATGTACAGGTATATACAACGTCATATGTGCAGCTGTAATGTGCAAATTTGCATGCAAAGTGTGCTGTTAAATAAGTGTATACGTGTATAACAAGTATGCAAGTAGTGATGTTTGTTCCACAATTATTATCATCAAGTGTTCATGAGATGGATTGCCTGAGGGAAGAAACTGTTTCTGTGTCGGGCTGTTCTGGTGCGCAGTGCTCTGTAGTGTCGACCAGAAGGTAAAAGCTCAAAGAGGCAGTGTGCTGGGTGTGAGGAGTCCAGAGTGATTTTGGCAGCCCTTCTACTCGCTCTGGATAAATTACAGTTCTTGGATAGTAGGGAGGGTTGTAGCAATGATTTGCTCAGCAGTCCGAACTATTCGACATAGCCTTCGAAGGCCAGATGTAGTGCAGATGACTGATTCAATGATGGAGGTGTAGAACTGTTTCAGCAGCTCCTTTGGGAGATTGAACTTCCTCAGCTGACGAAGAAAGTACAGCCTTTTATTACTAGTTCTTCCATGTTTGAATTACTACAAGAGATTATTTCAAGCTCTAAATCACTATATTAGCTCAAATAAAGGACTTATTAGTATATTTCATGTGTGTTTAGATTGCAGAAACACTAATAATCTGTCATTACAGGATTTTGTGCTCATAATAAATTGTGTTTATTTGAAATATACACAGGATGATTTTAGAGATAAATATGTGATTGAACATATGTTTGCAAAAAAATGACATGTTGGTTAATGGTAAATAAAAAAAACACATTATAATATATTTATTTACAATCAAATACATTTAAATTGAATCATTGTAATGTTTTCAATAAAAAACAAATAATCTGAATGTTTAGTTATGTTGTTGTTATGATGATAGTTTTATTAATCAAGTGTTTAACACAAGTCTAGTTTAGAAATGTAAATGTGCATGTTATAAATACGAAAGTACATTTAAAATATTAAAATAACATTAATATATATTAATTAAAACGATGCATTTTAATTGTATTTTTAGAATATAAGAATGCATGATACCATGATATAATATCTATATTGCATAATCGTTTAGCTAAAATTAAAAATAATATAATATCTTAAATAACTTACCAACCAACCAACCAAGCAAGTAAATAAATAAATAAATAAATAAATAAATAAATAAATAAATAAATAAATAAATAAATAAATAAATAAATAAATAAATAAATAAATAGAGTGTTGAAAAAGAAAGAAAGAAAGTACTATGCTACTATTATATTTTGGAGAATACCACGTTACTCTTGGATATACGTAGTTCGTGTTATTATAATGTCACTGTTCATGTTGTACAGTAACGTTAACTGTTCCTCGTCCTTTCTGATCCTCTCGAGGACCCGTAGCTGCTCACTTTTTCCTCCACGTCAGCTGCTTCTGCGCACTGCTTTCATCCACAGATACATCAAGTTTCATCCCCTGCTGAACGGACAGTCAAATCTTTCCTAAAGTGACAATTATCGCATGGAGTGATGTTTAAAAAGCTGAAGCAGAAGGTTATAGACGAGCAGTCGCCTCAGCGGAGCAGCGCGCAGCCGCAGGTCAGTGCACTTTACCCATGTAGCATGTATGCTAACAAAACAAAACAAACAACATCAAGTATATTGTTCACTGACAGTTTAACACTCGTATTAGTATAATATAGATATAAAGTATAGTGTTAGCTTTTAGGATCAATGTTAAACTAGATGTTTGTGTATACGCTTACAAAGTAGCACCAAAATATGGTGGTGTCAGATGATTATTATGTGGTACTTTGATTTATTTATTTATACTGTGGTAATGAATGATTGCCACATGATTGCATTCTGATATTTACATGTTACTCCAGGATATTTCCAATAAATCTGATATTTCGTGACATTTGTCATGTATTATAGTGTTGCTGTTAGTCATCTTATTAATATTTGACTTACTGTAACGTTACTAGTGCTATGGTACAGTAATGATTCTCATATCATACAATGGTACTTTTAAATATACGGTAACACGCTATATCTATATATCTATATATATGGGGCATTTAAGTAACTCCCAAAAGTTACCATGATACTGCCATGGTATATGTCCATAAACATGTAATTGTAGCATTTTAGCATTACTTTCTTGTAAATTGATTTATACCACAGTGTTGAAGTTTTTTTGTGTCTGTACCGTTGTACAAATAAAGGCACTGTTCTGAAATTTAAAGGCTTTTTGATCAGATCAGTCATTTTTAATCTGCTGCCTGCCATTGTCACCACTTAATGACCTACAAACCAGCCTGACCTGTTAACCAGACCCAAGAGCTCATTAACATGCTTCCCTAAACAGGTTGAACTTTAACAGATTCTGCTCTAATTAATCAAAATGCAGTAAAACTTCAAAATATATATCCTGCAAAATCTAATACTTATTTTTTTGGATGAAAATAAATAAAAAGCAGCTCCTCAGCATAGTGTAAAATGGATAAATGAACAAATAAATAAATAAATGTTGTCAAAGTAAAATCAGTTTTTTAAAAAAACTTTTTTATTTAAACCACAACAGTTTAAATGTACAAAAATGATTTGATTTAATTATTATTAAACATCATTAAATGCAATTAAAGTGCCTGCTTTATTATTTCTAACAACTTTTGTTGAAAATTATCTGAAACTGTCATTCGATGCAATGGTCTGGACTCTGGAGTTTGATTATGTTATACCTTTAATTTAAGCATATACAATAAGAAGAAGAAGAAAAAAAAACATCAGATTAGATAGTTCAGTAACAGAATTTGAAATAATTTCATGTACAGGTCTGAAGTTTATTAATTTCATTGAATTTCGTTAATTCAGCATGTGGAAACCGATGGTCACAGTTCAAATGTTGAAGTACTGTATCAATAGTAATTTTGCTAATTAAAGAATTAAATAAATAAATAAATCGCTGTCGCTGGGTCACTGGGTCACTGGTTCGAACCTCGGCTCAGTTGGCGTTTCTGAGGGAAGTTTGCATGTTCTCCCTGCGTCCACGTGGGTTTCCTCCGGGTGCTCTGGTTTCCCCCACAGTCCCAAGACATGCGGTACAGGTGAATTGGGTAGGCTAAATTGGCCGTAGTGTATGAGTGTGTGTGGATGTTTCCCAGAGATGAGTTGCGGCTGGAAGGGCATCCGCTGCATAAAAACGTGAGTTGGTGGTTCATTCCACTGTGGCGAGCCCAGATTAATAAAGGGACCAAGCTGACAAGAATGTGAATAAATGAATAAATAAATCTAGAATTAAAATTAAACAAGCTAGCACAATCATATCAATTCAAGTCGATAACCAGCTCTTTGAAATAACAAGCAATGATGCAAGTATTTAGTGTTAAAAGGGATTATATTTGGCAAGATTTAAGACTCGCTCTGTTGCTTGGAATGTATTGCCTAGTTTTAAAGGGATTCAATTTGAGAGTGTTTTTAGAAGGTTAATTAAAAAATGGTTGTTTTACGGTTGGAGCTGAGGGTTTTGTTGTGGTGTGTTGCTGATGATGTGTGCACACCATTTATGATTTGCTTGTTCATTTTTTAAGAATATCAAGGGCCACAATGGTAATAAGCCTGTGGCTTTTTGTGCATTTCATCCTCGACTGTTTTTAAAATTAGTTTGAATTAGTCTAATTGGACTTGCTTGTGTATTTCTGTTAAAATTGTCAAAGGCGACAAAGTCTCTCAGTGGTTAGCACTGTTGCATCACAGCATGAAGGTCAATGGTTTGAGCCTCGACTGGATCAGTTGACATTTCTGTGTGGAGTTTGCATGTTCTCCCCGTGTTGGTGTGGGTTTCCTCCGGGTGCTCTGGTTTCCCCCACAAGTCCAAAGACATGAGCTATAGGGGAATTGAATTAACTAAATTTGCCATAGTGTATGTGTGTGAGTGCAGGAGTGTGTGGGGTGTTTCCCAGTGCTGGAGTGTGGCTGGAGGGGCATCCGCTGTGTAAAACATATGCTGGATAAGATGGTGGTTCATTCTACTGTGGTGACCCCAGATTAATAAAGGACTAAGCAGAAGGAGAATGAATGAATAAATGAATGAAATAAAATCAATCGATTTATCAATCAAGATATAAATGTCCCCTAAATGTTTGTACATGGTGTTCAATTTCTTGTTTTTTTTTTATTGAGGACAAAATTATCAGACTTTTAGAATATTTACCAAGTAATGTTTAACAGCGTAATGGCATTTTTCAAAGTATTTCTACTCAGTTGTGTTCTTCAAGAGAAAAAGTCTTATTTCTTTTAGTTTGGCTAAAAATTAAACAATAATAATAATTAAGTAAAAACTGCTAATTAGGCAAGTTATGGTATCTAGGCAAGTCATTATATAACAATAGTTTAATCTGTAGACTATTAAAAAATATGTATTGCTTAAGGGGGCTAATAATATTGACTTAAATGGTTTAAAAAAAAAACTGCTTTTATTCCAGCCAAAATAAAACAAATAAAACTTTCTCCAGAAGAAACTTTTTTTTAGGAAATACTGTGAAAAATTTCTGTATCTGTTCAACATCATTTGGAAAATATTCATTCATTTTCTTGTCGGATTAGTCCCTTTATTAATCCGGGGTGGCCACAGCGGAATGAACCGCCAACTTATCTAGCACGTTCTTCCAGCCGCAACCCATCTCTGGGAAACATCCAGACACACTCATATACACACACACACACACACACACACACACACACACACACACACACACACACACACTACGGACTATTCAGCCTACCCAATTCACCTGTACCGCATGTCTTTGGACTGTGGGGGAAACCAGAGCACCCAGAGGAAACCCACGCGAACACAGGGAGAACATGCAAACTCCACACAGAAATGCCAACTGAGCCGAGGCTCGACCCAGCGACTTATGGAAAACATTTGACAAAGAAAAAAATTCACTGGAGGCCTAATCATTTTGACTTGTTGTGTCCCACAGGTGAGTTCAGGAGAGAGGCGTCCTCAGCCCCCTCTCCTTCACCAAGATGCTCCATCCTCCCCGAACGACAGAGAGGTAAGAAGCACTAAACAGCTTTTCTGCCTTTGCTCTTCCTGAATGCATGTTTATGAGCATCTGCTTCCATGTGCCAGAAACACCCTTTAACTCTGCTGCACACAATATCTCAACTGTTACGAGTAAGAATACACCCTACTGCCATAACACAGCACAAGATTGCAGAAGCATTCAATGGAGTGTTTATTTCACGTCTTGCTGTCTGTGGACTAATACAAATTTATTGTAGAGATAACTTGCTTCAGCTTTTCTTGATGGTATAGAGTAGATGTGGGACCGCTCACAAAATTGTTGAATTTTATTTGTATTTTTTTCAGTTTATGTTGTAAATATTGAAACACAGATTAAGTCATAATTATTAACACTCCTATTCCTATTTTTTTTTTCTTTTGCAAATATTTCCTAAATGATGTTTAACAGATTCAGAATTTTTTTACAGTTTGTCTGATAATATTTCTTCTTCTGGAGAAAGTCTTATTTGTTTTATTTCAACTAGAATAAAAGCAGTTTTAAATTTTTTAAACCCTTTTTAAGGTCAATATTATTAGCCCCCTTAAGCAATATTTTTTTGATTGCCTACAGAACAAACCATCGTTATACAATAACTTGCTAAACAACCTAGTTAAGCCTTTAAATGCACTTTAAGCTGAATACTAGTATCTTGAAAAATATTTAGTCAAGTATTATATGCTGTCATCATCTAATGTAATGTAATGTGTATTTATATAGCGCATTTATTGTGTATGGCCACACACCCAAAGCGCTTCACAATCATGAGGTGGGGGTCTCTCTACACCACCACCAGTGTGCAGCATCCATTTGGAAGATGCGACGGCTACCACAGGACAATGGCGCCAGTGTGCTCACTACACACCAGCTATAGGAGGAGTGAAGAGACAGTGATAGAGCCAATTTGGTGATTGGGGATGATTGAGCGGTCATGATCGAAAGGGCCGATAGAGGGACTTTGGCCAGGACACCGGGGTTACACCCCTGCTCTTTTACGAGAAGTGCAATGGGATTTTTAATGACCACAGAGAGTCAGGACCTTGGTTTAACGTCTCATCCGAAAGACGGCGCCCACTGACAGTATAGTGTCTCCTTCACTTTTACTGGGGCATTAGGACTCACACAGACCACAGGTTGAGCGCCCCCTGCTGGCCTCTCTAACACCACTTCCAACATCAACCTAGTTTTCCCATGTGGTCTCCCATCCAGGTACTGACCAGGCTCAGCCCTGCTTAGCTTCAGTGAGTAACCGGTCTTGGGCTGCAGGGTGATTTGACTGTGGTAATCATAACAAAGATAAAATAAATCAGTGATTAGAAATGAGTTATTAAAACTATTATGTTTAGAAATGTGTTGAAAAAAATTCTCTCCGTTAAACAGAAATTGGGGAAAAAAATAAACAGGGGCTAATAATTTACACTTCAACTCTAATATACGTCAATAGCCTTCAAGTTCAACGCCATGTATTTTAATGTCAGTTTTAAAGTTTTAATTTAGTCTTTTGCTGATTCACATTACATATAGTCAGATACAAAAAAAACCCTCCAAACACTCGCTTACCTGTCAAACTATTGGAGAAAACCTGTTTACTGAACCGTGAAAAAGAGAACCGAATAGTCTTTTTTTTTTCCGTGAACTCTTCCCATCCCTAGTATAGGGTATTATCATGGTATTGATGATATGAAGCTGCAAAAAAGGTTATTTAACAGGTATCATAACAAAAATATTTACAGTTAAAGTCAGAATAAATAGCCCTCCTGAATTATAAACCGAATTACAAAATAAAAATAAAAGACTGAATTATAAATGCATAAGTTTCCCCAATTTCTGTTTAACAGAGTGAAGATTTTTTCAACACATTTCTAAACATAATAGTTTTAATAACTCATCTCTAATAACTGATTTATTTTATCCTTGTCATGATGACAGTAAATAATATTTGACTAGATATTTTTTAAGACACTAGTATTCAGCTTAAATGGACGTTTAAAGGCTTAAGTAGGTTAATTAGGCAAGTTAGATTTAGGCAAGTCATTGTATTTTGATGCTTTGCTCTGTCTTTAATCTAGCTGAAATAAAACAAATAAGAGTTTCTTTAGAAGAAAAAATATTATAGAAAATACTGTGAAAAATTCCTTGATCTGTTAAACATCATTTGGGAAATTTATATATAAAAAAATCTTCAGGAGGGCGAATAATTTTGACTTCAACTGTATGACCACTATAAAACTACATAAACTATAATTGATGTATTTATCAATTTAAACCTAAGAAGCTTTTTTTTGCATTCACATTTATTTATTTGGCAGATGCATTTATACCCAGAAAATGTTATCTTTTTTCTTTCAAATAAATTGCATTGCAGTTTTAATATGAAGTGTCTGATAAAGTGTCTGTGTAAACATGCTGTTTTTTTTAAGTTAAGTGATCTGCCTCTTGTTTTACAGAGAGCATTGCACAGAGATATGAAATGCGTTCGATAATTTCCAGCTGGTTGGTTAACACATGATATGCTATTATTGTGCTAAATAGGCTAATAATAGACTGGGTGATGTAGTTTAGCCTATTATGGATTCTGGCATTGAACCCCCTTTGAAGCACAAACCTTTAAACATGCCAAATAACAACATATTAATACACATTTCAGACTCTCAAAATCTTTGTGTTTTTATTATGAATCAAGTTACTATCTTTTCTTTTGGTGATTTTTGTTGTCTTTTTATGAATCAAAGCTCATGAGTTTGTGACCTTTGTGGGTAATTCAAATTTACTGATCAGTGAGCCGAGGTTTTGGTGATGCTTTTGTCTTTCTACCATATTTTTCTGTTTGTATTTCTTTCTGAAATTTCCATCAGATCTCCGAGTGAGTGAATTCCACGTCATCTCAACATTTCCAGGGCTCAACAATAAGATTTTTTTTGTTAGTTTATTTACTTCTTTTAATAGGACTGCCAACATTATATTGTCAGTATTTTTGTTTTACATGTACACCTTTATTTATAAATGATAAAAATATGGTTTATGATAATATTATATTTTTATGATTAATATGATAATATTATATTGTTATGTTATTTTTAAAATATATTATTTTAATATAATATTATTATATAATATTTTTAATATTACAGTATTTTAGTTGATTTTTTTCTTGGAAGGATAAATAATGTAGATAAAAAAAATCAAAATGTATTTTTATTATTATAATTTTAACATTTATAAAATGCATTCTGAACTAAATTAAACTAAATTGTTGTATTTTCGTTGAAAATAAGTTTGGGAGGAAAAAATTGTGTATTGTTTTTGTAATTATATTTAAGAACTTATTTATAAAATATCAAAATATTGTTTCATATCATTTAGTATTGATAATTATTGATTTTTTTTTAACAATACATCTAGGTATATAAGGATTCTTTAAATCACTTTATTTTAATTTACCAACATTAAAGGCAAGCAGGCAAGCAGTTTTAATAGTCAAAAACTAAAATATTTAAACAAAATATCTGGGGCCTGTTTCAGTAAGGAGGTTCAACCAACTTGAGTTGATTTACAGAGAGATTAAAAACTCAGAGTTTTCGGTTTCAGAATAGCTGATCTGAGCTATAGGTCAATCAACTTTGAGTAGACCAACTCAGAGTTAAGCGCCCACACCGCGACTGTAAAAAGGCATTAATAATGGAGCGCAGATATTACTAGTGACTATGGCTACAGCTGAAAAAAAAGAGATCAGCATTTCTGTCTCCAGCTGAACTTGATGTGCTCATGCAAAGTTATAGCACATATGAGCTTATATTTTAAAAAGCAACACCACTGCATCAGTGAAACAGAGACAGTTAGCGTGGGAAAATGGGTAATTTTACATTTAAAGTATTTAAATATTTAAGTATAATAAAATAAGTAATGTTATGCGTGACGTTTATCGAATAAAATTTTGTCCAATTTAGTTATGGCATGTTTTTTATGCGTTTTTTTAAAAAGGTATGTGCATCATAACGTCTTCATCAATTGTTTTCTATATGCGCATCTCCAAAATGAGCATTAAAATAGGTGGGTGGAAATGTAAGGGGTAAATGTAATACCGCTTCGTCTTTAAAAAAGGGGAGGAGACTGACAGAAACTCAGAGTTTAGAGAAAAAAACCTGCTCCTGACCAGGTTAGGTTAACAGAGTAAGTTAAATACTTTAAATAAGAGTTTTTACTTGACCTCTTTTCTGAAACGGGCCCCTGATCTCTTTATCATAAAATAAACAAGTGTTAAACAGACTTTTAAAATTGATGAATAAAATGTTATAAAGTGTGTGCAATGGTAAAGTGTAAATGCTGAACAATCAAAGTAAACTTTAAGGTAGATCAACATCTGTAAAGTGTTAATAATAATGAGACAGTAAACCTCAAACTCTGTAAACAACACAAATTATGATAATCAAATCTGAGCTTTCAAGTAAAGGAACCATCATTATTCAAATACATATATCAACATTACAAGTTGTGAAGTTCAATGACTATATGCTAAATCCTCTTTCAGATGGGGAGCTAGCGGATGCGCAAGAAAAAAAACTAAAAAGCCACATCCTTACATCCTTTTTTTATTTGTAGTGTCTTCACTGCTGCTATACAAGTCTATGTGTGCGCCGCTTGCACAACATGCCCCTTGGAAGCAATGCCAATAAGTTTAGGCTGTAAGTTTGTCATTTCCAATAGCTTCCAAGGTATTTGAAGCTTTTGTGTCTTTACATATTGAAAATATGTTGAGTTTTAGTCCGAGATAAAGAAATTTTGTATTGTTTTTTATTATTATATTTCAGAATTATTTAAAAAATATTCTGTATGATATATAAGTAATTATTTCTATAATTTATTTATTAATTTTGAGATATTATAAGTTTAATATTCACATGTGTATTTACAAATTTTGTGCATTTTTGCTGAAAATAAGTTAAGTTCACAAAAATTGTGTATTTTTTGTACTTATTAATAAGAATTTATTTATAAAATATTATTTATGATGTGTGAATATTTGTTTATAAAATATATATTTCTATAATTTATTTATTGATTAAGAGATGTTATAATTTTAATATTTTTATATAATGTATTCTGTACCAATGTTTTTAATTTATTGAAAATAGGTTTCAGTCCGAGACGAATAAATTTTATATTGTTTTTTTATTATTATATTTAAGAATTATTTTTAAAAAAAATTATGCATGATGTATAAGTAATTGTTTATAAAATATATTTTTTATAATTTACAGTTTTAGGGATATTATTTTAATATTTATATTTTGCATATTGTACTAATTTTGGCCATTTTCTTGGAAAAAAGTTGAGTTTTCAGTCTGAGACAAAAATTTGTGTATTTTTTGTAATTATATTCAATAATTTATTTATAAAAAGTATGTATGATGTATAAATATTTATTTATAGCATACATTTTGCTAATTTATTTATTAATTTAGAAATATTATAATTTTATATATTTACATAAAGCATTCTGTATTATTTTTTTGAATTTTTATAGAAAATATGTTCAGTTTTCAGTCTGAGACAAAAAATAGTAGATTTATTTGTAATTATATTCAAGAATTTGTCTATAAAATATTATGTATGATGTATAATATATATATATTTGTTTTTTTTACTTTTTGATTTGGAGATATTCTAAATATAATATTTCTATAATGCATTCTGTATACATTTTTTTTTAATTTTTATTGGAAATAAATTTTAATATTTGTAATTATATTAAAGAATTTATTTATAACATTTTATTTGATGCATAGCTATTTTTTTATTAAATAAATTTATTATTATTATATTTTATAATGCATTTCATAGAAAATTTTAAATTTTCTTTGAATATAAGTTGAGTTTCAGTCCGAGACAGTCAAAAGATAATAGTCAGGACTTTATTTTTGTGATGTATTTACTTTAGCTATTTACTTCAAGTGACAACCGAGCTTTTCCAGCTCACCCATCCTTATTTTTGAGCCCTAATTGTTCTTCTGCGCCATGATGGCTAGAATTACATTTTTGATGTCTCCACTAACAGCACATGATGATTTGACACCAGTCCGGCTGTGTTAGTGACATCAAACAGTGTAAATCTGCCGTCCCTCGGTGTGGATCCGCTGTCTCAACTCTCTTTGTGTTTCCACAGATGTCATTCTTCTGTCATGCTCCGGCTCTTTCTCTGTCATCTCACTCATCGTGTTGTTTTTCTCATTGCTCTTCATTAATGCGTTGACGTGTGTGTGGGGTTCGCTCAGCTGCTGGCTGGGATGATAGCAGAGCCTGCTTTTCTCTCTGAGTATACTATCTTTGCTCTGGACCACTCAAAACGACCCAAAGCGGCCCAGGTGCCCAGTGCGGTGAGTCTGTCCTCACATTAAACCAGCGCTTCTCAGCTCCAGTCCTCACGAGCCAACGCTCTGCACATTTTGCATGTCTCTCTTATGTAACACAGCGGATTCTGATTAGCGGCTCCGTGCTTGAATGGTGTTCTGCTTGATAGGGCCCCTAGATAGTGTGTGCATTGCTCCCTACAGCTCCTTAAGCAGGAAAAATCTTTACTTTATTCTGTAACTTTCATTGAATTTATTATTATTATTATTATTATTATTATTCATTCGTTTATTTTCCTTTGGCATAGTCTTTGATTTATCAGGGATCGCCACAGTGGAATGAATCGCCAACTATTCTGGCATATGATTCACACAGCGGATGCTCTTCCAGCCACTACCCAGTACTGGGAAACACCCATACACACTCATTCTCACACTCATTCACTACAGCCAATTTAGCTTATTCAATTCACCCAGGGGAAACCCAAGCCAACACGGGGAGAACATGCAAACTCCACATAGAAATGCCAACTCACACAGCCAGGACCAGTGACCTTCTTTCTATGAGGCGACAGCGCTTACCACTGAGCCACCGTGCCGCCATTATTATTATGAAAAAAACCAACTCCTAGTGTTGGATGTAATCAGTTAACAAGTTTCTGTAATTTAATCTATTTATCCACTTAAAAAGGAAAGTAAGGTATTAAGGTTTATTTTAAGGTCATTTTAAAGGGATGGTTCACCCAAAATTGCAAATTTACTCCCCGTTTACTCACCCTCGAATTATTTCAAACCTTTATGACTTTCTTGTATTGTTAAGCACAAATGAAGATGTTTTGAAGAAAGCTAAAAACCTGTAACCATTGATGTTCATTTTAGAAAAAGAAATTCTATGGAGGTCAATGGAGACCGGTTTCCAGCTTTAGCTCAGTGTTCAACAGAAAAACAAAGAGAAACTTATAAAGGTTAAGCACCTAAGAATGAGTAAATTTGGGTGAATTATTTTTTTTTAAAAGTAAAAAGAAACTCAAACAGCTTTGTGAGAAGTAAAGGGTGAACTATCCATTTATTTAGGTTATTTATAATGAATTTGCCTTAAATGCTTTAAATAAATCAAATATTTCTGTACAAATCCTATACAAGTCATTATTTGGTTATATAACCAGATGAAAAATAAAATTCAAGACGATATTGGGAAAAGCTGATATTGTGATGTTTTATCTTCCTGCGATGAATATTATGATGTAAATACAGTTTTACAGGATAGTTGAATAGCAGTATTTGATGGTTTTCTGGGGAATCTAACAGTATCCAGGTACAGAACTTGAGTAATGGCAATACAAAAACTGCTTTTCCTACTTTGCTTTCTCATTTCTAGTCCAAATATAAAAAAAATAAAATAAATTTTCGATCAAGTAAAATATTGTTTTTTATTTTTTAAATTCAGATGAAATAAGGCAAAATTAAGAGTTTTCCCTTAAAACAAGCAAAATTATCTGGCAGTGGGGTAAGTTAAATCATTTTATTTTTGCTTTGAAATGTAGATGTTTAGACTAGAAACAAGACAAAAATTAAGTACGTTTTTTTTGCGCATAATTTGTATAAATTCTGTGTAAATACAGTGATTAAATACAATTCTGTAGCTCCTGGTCAACTATAATCCACACTCAACATTGCCTTTGTTTGTTGCGGATGCGCACATTGTGGTTTTAATGCTGAAACAATATATTGCGCAGCCATACAAGACGATTACACAAGCTTACACAATGAATTGAGTCTAAAAAAATATTACAACCCACTGCTAAAAAACACTACTGTAATTTGCAGTAAATACTAGAGTGTTTTTGTAACCATACTAAAGTAAAGCTCATTTAAATGTATGTTCTATAGTATCAACTATAAAAATTTATTGTAGAAAAATAGTATATATAAACTAAACTATACTGATAAACCAAGAAATACCATATTATATTACAGTTTTACTGTATATTACTGTTTTTATTACTGTAAACTGTGGTGTATTGACGTATATAGTTTTAGATAATCTAGAACATTTTTTAATAATGTTATTGTGTTCTTTTTAAACTACTATAGTATGGTTCAAAAACACTATAGTATTTACTATAAATTACTATAGTATTTTTTCATGTGGGAATATGTATGAAATGTGTCATGTTTTAAAGCTTATTATATTCAAATGTTTGAATATTCAATAATTGAATGTTTGTTAATGCTTAAGGAATGTTTTTTTAAATAAGCCAAAATGCTGTTTTTGACTCAATTATGTGTTTAATTTCTATTGGCTCCTTGCTGTAATTTTTATTTTTTTATTTTAATTTTTTAGGTAATTTAATTGAATGAAGCAATTGCGTTTTGAGTTATTACATTTGAGACACCATAAATAGAAAATAAATGTAAATTTAGCTTTAATTATATAATTAGTAATTACTGATTATTAAATTTTTAAATGCAACATACCCTAAATTACTGCTGAAG
Organism: Danio rerio; assembly: GCF_052040795.2. Lineage (NCBI taxonomy): Eukaryota > Metazoa > Chordata > Actinopteri > Cypriniformes > Danionidae > Danio > Danio rerio. The sequence goes on along the minus strand of NC_141033.1, from coordinate 50,913,765 downwards.
TGGGAAGTTTAACAGATTATATATCTCTGTATTTAAAGGTCCTGTGAAGTGCTTTGAAATGTGCAATTATTCCTTGTTTGACGCAATCTCAACTAAAAAGTGAGGGCGGGGCATAGTGTAGCTCCTCCTCTTTTTAAAAAAAGAGCCATTTGTTACCATGTCAGACACTAGAGAGCATTTGACTGGTCAGAAGAATTGAAAAAAAACTCAAGCATGAGGTAACATCAAAAACATTTGTTGGTCAATTTAGGCAAACTTCAAGGTTTTAATGTTTATATCAGATTTATATCTTCTAAACGTGGATTTTGTCACTGTTTTGGAGCACACTAGATTCTAGATATCTTTAAAACAAACCCACTGATGATACTAACACTTAAAAAAACTTTCATGGGACCTTTAAATACCATTTAATTCACAATTCATTCACTTCTTAGGGCATTTATTGTTGCATTAGAGCAAACATCTGAAGTAATCAGAGAAACATACGAAATGTGCAGAGCTGTGGAGCGTGAGGACTGGAATTGAGAAATGCTGTATTAAACCAACCCTCTTTCCTGTCCCGTCCTGTCCCGTCTGCGATGCCTTTGGAGGTTATGGGCTGGAGGAGGCCGAGTAACACCTGCTTGCAGCTTTTCTTGCATAACCCAAAGGCATCTGGCTCTTAACCCCTGCATCTAATATCTGGCGTTCCTCCTCGTCAGGCCTAAGTGGTGGGATTGGCAGTTGCTTTTCTCAGTTTTTTTTTTTTTTTTTTGTACCTCGGAATGATTTTCCTCTAGTTTGGCATCTTCAGGAATGAATGTTCTCCTTTAGTGTTAGATATTGCTCTGTTCCCTCTCCCTCTAACAGATCTGTAGATTCCTCTGTAGATTCCCTTGGGGTTTATAATGTAGTGTTGAATGTTCCCTTGCTGTTCCCTGAGAGTTCTTATCATTTACTTTTATGTTTCTGAAGTTGGATTATTGGAGGATCCTTTTGCTTGACTGCATTGAACGCGGGAGTGAAGTGTCACTTTAGTTTTTTTGCTAATTTAAATTGTTAAAAAAAAGCAACTACATTTTCTGCGTTGCAAAATACAGGTAATTTAGAAAGTATCTGTATAGTTCTGGAGTACAATGTAGTTTTTACAGATTATTTTAGAGTGCACTTTTGATAGATGCTGGTTTATTTTGTGCAATGTGCAATTACATTTTAAAAGTTCATATCAAAATCATAATATTAATAATAAGATGGAGAGGCTTTGTGGATATTCCAGGCTATTATACAGCTATTAATGTAAATTTGTTCTGGGTTATCAACACTGTTCATTACTTAAGTTATATATCATTATCAGGGCTCAACAATAAGGACTGATTGGGCCGATTGGGCCAGTGCTGCCTTGTCACAGAAGTTTGGCTGCGACTGACTGTCACTCTGCTTTATATTTGGTGACTATGTCTGTGGGTGTCAAAGTTAAAGTGCACATTTTCACTTATAAAATATTATATACACAACTGCTCAAAAGTTTGGGGTCAGTATGATTGTTAAATGTTTTAAAATACGCTCCTCCTGCTATCCGAGGCTGCATTTATTTCATCATAAATACAGTACAAATTGTGATTTGTGATTGTTATTCCACTATAAAATAACTGTTCAAAAGTAGTTTATTGCTTAATTTTATCATTTATTCCAGTGATTTTAAAAATGAATTTTCAGCTTCATTACGCCAGTCTTCAGAGTCGCATGGTCCTTCAGAAATCACTCTAATATTAATTGTTATTTTTGTTATTAATGGTAATAGTAATAAAAGCAATAATGTCTGGAGTAATAATTTCATTTGAAACTGCATACAATAAGAAAACAGTTATTTAAAATTGCAATAAATATTTAACAATTAAAAAAAAAACTTATTGATTTAATGAACTTGATGAACTGAATAATTTTTCTTTAAAAACACGAAAAAAATTAATAAAACTGACCCCAAACTCAATTATGTTTGGCTTTTGAAACATTTTTTAAAATATTGTACGTGGCTGAGAAATGGCTATTAACATCTTTTGTTTGGTGGGCCAGTGAAAATTTTGGCAGGGCAAGTAAAAATATGAACCACTGGGCAAGTAGAAAAAATTCTTAGCGTTGAACCCTGGTTATAGTGTGTGTATATATATATATATACTTTTAGATTTTAATAATTTTAAATAATTGTGTTATGCACTTTTGACTTTTGTATAATTTGTGAGTTTATTATTTGAAATTGATTCATTAGAAATATTTTTTTTGTTAACATTTCAATAATTTGATCATTTGTTTATCAATCTTTAATTTAATTTTTGAATTATTGAACCTATTACTTATTACTGCATTACTTATTACTGCATTATCCAAAACTCAAATCTTAACATTATTTATATGCTATTATGTAATTTGAACAAGCTTTTATTTGTTCACTTTCCATTTTGTTTAGTATGCACTTACCGGCCACTTTATTAGGTACAACTACTCGTTAACACAAATTTATAATCAGCCAATCACAGCAGCTCGGGCTCACCAAAATTGGACAATAGAAGATTGGAAAAACATTGTCTGGTCTAATGAGTCTCAATTTCTTCTGTGACATTCGGATAATAGGGTCAGATTTTGGCATCAACAACATGAAAGCATGGATCCATCCTGCCTTGTATCAACGGTTCAAGCTGGTGGCGGTGGAGTAATGGTGTGGGGGATATTTTCTTGGCTTGACTTTGGGCCTATTAATCAACGTCACAGCCTACCTAAAAATTGTTGTAGACCATGTCCATCTCTTAATGACTACTTCCAGCAGAATAATTTGCCATGTCATAAAACCTAAATCATCTCAGACTGGTTTCTTGAACATGACAATGAGTTCACTGTACTCAAATGGCCTCCACAGTCACCAGAGCTCAATCCAAAAGAGCACCTTTAAGATGTGGTGAAACGGGAGATTCGCATCATGAGTGCAGCCGACAAATCTGCAGCAACTTTGTGATGCTGTCATGTCAATATGGCCCAAAATGTCTAAGGAATAATTCCAATACCTAGTTGAATCTATGCCATGAAGGATTAAGGCAATTCTGAAGGTAAAATAGAGTCCAACCCGGTACTAGTAAGGTGTACCTAATAAAGTGGCCAGTGAGTGCGTTTCATTTTTACTATTTGTTTTGTTAGAACATATTTTACTTGGCCTAATTTATTAAGTAAATTTCAAATTTCCAAGTAAGTTTCTCATCTGATATTTACCATTAAATTATTACAGCTTTTAAAGTTGTATTTAAATTATTAGTAAAACCATAAATCACTGATTTAAAGCATTAAACAAGTAATTGAGTTAGATTCCTCCATTTTTAGGCCCATTTAAGCTGTTTTTTTTGCTCAGATCTGCAGTGTTTTCAGCTGTAGTTCTGTTTGTGAAGACTCTGCTCTGACTCAGGGATTTGCTCATGATCTGTAGATACGGATAATCTCTCCACACACACCTGACCACATTAAACTCACACACCCACCGCCATCCAATCACATCAAACACACCGGTCATGTGATCTGTGTGCTGTTTCCATCACTATCATGCTTAATGGCTTGAAAAGATGCTGTGTACTGTTTCTTGTTTTCCAGAGCATGTTTTTTTGCAGCTAATGAAAATACTTTATATCTGCAAAAAAAGTTACGTTTTATTTATTGACTGTATTATTTACTGATTATGCGTAATTTTAAACTGCATTATGTTAGAAGGTATTATATTTATAGTGTGTGTTGTATTGTGTGTATTGTATGTTGGCCAAATAAAATAAATATATGCAGCGGGGGAAATAATTATTAAATATGTCATGATTTTTTTTGGATTTATTATTTGTTAAGGAGCTGTTGACATGGAATTGAAGCAGATTTTGGTAAAAACCCAAACAATAGAAACATTAGAACAATAAAATGTGAAAATGAGTTGTAATTACAATAAAATGACACAAGGAGGATGTGCTGAACTACTCAAATATATATTTAATACTTTATATAGAAGGCTTTTTTGGTGCTGCAGTTTAAAGACGCCTCTCATATGGAGAATGAAGTAACATCCATTGCTCAGATGTGAGTTTTTCACAGACTTCAACAGAGTGTACAAATGTTGATGCTTCTGTGGGTCTCGTCTATCAAAGCTGAGCTTTATTCTGTATTTTCTATTGGATTCGAGTCAGGTGATTGGCTGGGCCATTCTACAGCTTGATTTTCTTTCTCTGAAAGCATTTGAGAGATTCCTCAGCTGTTTTGGATCATTGCCTTGCTGAAATGTCCGCCCTGGTTTCATCTTCATCCTCCTGCTAATGTAGATGTTGGACTGAATCAGCTAATATATTTGTTTATTGCACTGCGGAAGTGCAGAGGATTGCTGAAGAACTACTGAGTAATTTGAGCTACTGTCTGGGCTTTCCATGCATTTCTACTAGGGATGCTCATAATAACAGATTAATTTTTTGTTTTCTTTTAATATATGGATTTATATCAATATCCGGTGAAAATTTCAAGTCAACAGCACTTTTAGAGATGTGTTTTCTGAAAAAATTGGTGACATGTTTAATACTTATTTCCCCCACTGTAAACATATGGTGTTGTTCGAGGTTGGTCAGTAGGAAAATGCAGTTTCAGCTTGTTGACCAGAAATTTAAGGGGAACCTATTTGTAAAGGATTGTAATGTTCTTTTCTCTAGGTGGACTGTTAGTCCACTATGGAGCCCCAGTAAGAAGCGTGACAGGAAACAGATGATGATTATTTAGTTTTATCGCTTCAGAATGTGTCACTTTACATCCTCTAGTATCAGGGCCGGCCCGTGGCATAGGCAGTATAGGCAAATGCTAAGGGCGCTGTACATCCAGGGGGCGCCAGAAATGAGTGCGGTTAAGTTGGTTTTGTTTTCAATATTCCTGACACGCATTCAGTGATAGACTCAAAATAATTATTTAACAATAATTATATATAAAATAATTGTTGAATGAACATGATTTAATCGTAGCACCCTTTATGCATCTAATCCAATCAAGTAAACCTGAACTGCTTTGAACATGTTGTATGAACACAAAGCACATTTGTAGATAAAACATGGTTTCAATATGTCAGTCTAACTTCTTTGCAACTAATTGACTCAAAATGTTTGTATTGTGTTATTCTAGTTAAAATGATTCTAATTTACTCAATGTAACCGTTTACAGCGTGTACAACTGGTAATTTGCGCTCCGAAAATGGGTTTCAATAACGTTTTTAATGGATAACAGAGTGTTTTTGTGACACACAACTTAGAAATGTGTCTGTTAAAGCTGTTATAATCTGTCACATGTGGTTCAAGCGCGTCAGAAATACGAGAAAAACCTCCTCCTAGTTCACGTGTCTGCCGTCTACAGTGTGTCAGCCTGTCAGCTCAGCGGCTCTTTAACGCACGCACGCACGCACGCACGCACGCACACACGCACACACACACACACACACAGAGAGAGAGAGAGAGAGAGAGCAAACCAGAGTATTGGTGTGAAACTTAACAGGTATGAAAGTCGTGCAATTTACAAAAATGAGCAATAAAAGTCTGTTATTGATCCTCTGCTGCTGATTTGCTGTTCATTCTAATCGCGAGCCGTTTGTGTTTTATTTCGTGTGTTGTATTCACCACGGTTTGTGTTTTTCTGTCATTTCTAAATGACACTCGCCTATATTTTCACTTTGTCACAGTTATTAAATCAGTGTATCAGTGGCACAGTACAGGCTACGTGTGTGTGTCAAACAGTTTGGTGAAGTACATTTGTTTGGGCTGGTTATATATTTGAAATAAAGATAAAATGTTGACTTTAGCGATGACGAGGCTTCATTTAAACTGCAGAAGATGCCGTCTGACAACGAGGGCAAAACGCCTCACAGCAGCTGTTTTCCATTCTATTAGATCACATTTCTTTAAATGATCAGTGCAGGAGATGGTGCAGATGGACAACAGTATTAGTTCAAAGAGGATAAAAGCAGGTAAAATAGATTAAAACTATCGTTTCAAAGCTGTCCAAATGTGACTGTTTACACGCATCAGCTGCCGACCGGAAGTTCTTTGCATTCTCCTTGCGCATACACGCAAAGCATAATGGGTAATTTTGCGTTCCAAGAAAAAGGTCTATAAACTCCAATATGAACTAATAGTAATATCTGTCGGCCGTGCCGCAGCAGGATTACTATAACATGATAAACAGAATTACTAATAACGGAAGATAAATCAACTTACAGTCATGCACGCACGTTTACCACTCATCAATATGAGGAGAGAAGGAAAATGAAACCAAACTAGACCATCACTGACAGTGTTCTGAACACGCCCATCTAGAGCGAGCGCACATCAATACGTCTGTTTAACACTCAATAAGGAATTTAGTACACTATTACCAAAAAATTACCTTTATAAGGAGTTTAAGCACAGTTGTGTGGAAACTGTGTAAATGTATATTTTTCTAGCCTAATATACAACACCAACTTAGACAGTATATCACTTTAAACCAGGGTTTTTCAAAGTCTAAGACAGTGGGCCTCCCTTTTGACACAACTTATTCATTGCATATATATATATACACAGTATATATAAAGACACAGACAGATGTCAGACTGTTAACTCACTTTTATCATCACTTGCATGAAAGTGCAATTATTTACAGAGTAATAAGTATTTTAATATAACGTTTTTAAAACTAGGATGATGGTTCAATATGAATAGAACAGATCCAAGAACTGTCCATCCCAGTCAAAACAGTCAATGTTTAGCGAGTCTCATGCTGTCATTAGCCAAAATATCTTGACAAACCACACATAAAGGTCGTGGTTCATCAGCTGGTCCTGTCCACATAAATCCTAAACTCAAATACTGATCATCATATCGTCGTCTTTTGGGTTTAAGCCCTGAACTTGAAGGCTTTGAATCGGGGGGTCTCAGAAACCGATCCATTGTATTAGCAGAAATATACCTGTATTGGCGGGGTTGCCAAACAGAAGTGAATTCACAGCTTTGGCCTTCTGGGTAAAAAAGGTTTTCTTATTTTTGACGTATTATTTTTTTTAGCTTTGTTTAATTAAAAAGTTTAAATATAATAAAAAATACGTATAATAATGAAACTAAATAATTCTATTTTTATTATATAACATTTTTTCCCGCGCCTCCCCTCACATGCTCTGGCGCCCCCCAGGGGAGGCCCGCCTCACACTTTGAAAACCCCTGCTTTAAACCATTACAAATGTTAATAAAAGTCTATTTTTTTTACCTTTTCAAGGTTATGCAGTTCAAAATTGAAACTGAAAATGCTAATATACAGATATTCCAGTGCAGTAGATGACCGCTGTGGCCGTTTAACTCCTGCAGAACTCAATGCAAGTGCACACGCTCTCAGTAACCAGCTCCTCCAGCGGGTTTGACTGTAGTGCTGCTGTGTTTAACTCCTTGTGTGTTTAACGCAATAGATCTGCTGTGTGCGTTTGTTTTTAACCCCCGTGTTCCTCTCCGACTGCATGAGGTCAGGCTGGGTTTATTAATTACAAGCCCCTGCATTTCTCGTAGCAAAGACTAATATTGCTCCCAGAGTAATCGGGGTGCAGCACGAGGGCTTGGAGGAGTACTAACCGGGTCTAAGTTAACCGCCAGCCACTTTCACTCATGTGTGTTTGCTTTTGTTCTGGCGCAGAGTGTTAAAGCAGCCGGCAGCTCTCCCAGAGGCAGTGTTAATGGGGATGGAGTCGCTTCTCCTCAGGTAAGTCTCTGATTGTATATGTGCTTTAGTGTGTTTAATGGTAAAGCAAAGACTTGGCCATATATGAAGTAAAAAAGAAAAAGTGACATGCATCTAGGACTGCACAATACTGGAAAAATCTGATATCGCGATATTTTATTTTTCTGCAATTAAATAATATTGTTTTGCTTTCAACTTCCGAAGAAATAAGGCAAAATTAAGGGCCTTATATCATACACCCAGAACAATAAGACGCAAGACGTGTATGCTGCGATTTGTTGCTATTTTCAGACCAGCACAACCGTAATTTTCCTGTTTTGCGCAACGTTTCATTTCAATATTTGTCATTTAAATATATTATGAATATTACATTAGATTAGTTCTTTTGTGGTATTTCCACCTTTGTTTTTTTTTTATTTTTTTTTAAATGTTTATTTTAAAGGAGTGGTTCCCAAAGTGGGGGTCGGGACACCTTGGGGGATCGTGGGACAGAGGAGGGGTCGTTGAATGATTCACAAAAATCGAATTCATTCATCCGAATTACCATATTTAAAAATTGTATCCATAACCTACAAAAGATAAAAATAGTAGTTAATAGTTATATTAAAACAACAACATGCAAATAAAAAGCTTTTTTATTTATTTATTTATTTATTGCGACCCCTGGGGTGATTCTTATATTAAAAAGACAGCACATTGATTTTTATGGCACCAGGTTAAACTTTCTGACACCTTTAATGCACACATGTACATTAAAAATAACTCCAGGCCACAACTGAACATGAAGGATAGTCTCTGAGTGGCGTTCGTCAAATTTAATTGATGAATAGACTTGGGCCTATTGGTATGTGTGTGTATTAATTAATGCAATATCATTAATATAATAATGTTTACTGAAGCATTACTAAAAGTTGTGCTTAATAACTGTAGTTAATGCACTTTGAATTAACAAGAACTAGTATAATAACATTCATTCATTCATTTTCCTTCAGCCTAGTCCCTTTTTTATCAGGGGTTGCCACATCAGAAAAGAACCATCTTGCAGCTGGATGCTCTTCCAGCTGCAACCCAGTACTGGGAAACATCCATAAACTCTCACATTCACACAAAAACACAACGGCCGGTTTTGTTGAACCAATTAACCTATAGCGCATGTCTTTGGACTGTGGGGGAAACCGGAGCACTCGGAGGAAACCCACGCCAACACTGGGAGAACATGCAAACTCTGGGAGAAATGCCAACTGACCCAGTAGAGGCTTGAACCAGCGGCCTTCTTGCTTTGAGGCCACAGTGCTAACCACTGAGTCACCAAAAAACGCATAAGAATATTTTAGACTTAAGAATTGTTCAGATTATCATTGTCTGCAATGCTTAATAACTAATGTCCTGCAGAGAGAGGAGTCTCAGTCTCTGGCACAGAAGCTCCAGCAGAAGGTCTCCTCTGTGGAGTCGTTGCTCCGGGGTTCGGGACGCAGTGAAGGGCTCTTCCGCTCTGGCTCGCGGGACAGTCTGATCAGAAGCTCCTCCAGAGAGTCTCTCACTCAGACCGGAGAGAATGAAGCGCCGGCGTACGACCCTCCGTCAGACATCGAGAGTGAGGCGGAGGATTCGCCCGGCAGCGTGGAGAGTCTGTCCAGAGAGCAGCTGCTCCACCGCCTACACCGGGTGGAGAGAAGCCTCGGGAATTACAGAGGGAAATACTCAGAGGTAGGCATGGGCTGGTTTAAGATTCTGATGGTGTGATAAGCTTGAATAAAAATATTGCGGTATTGTGATTACTGCTTTAAAATATGAACATTTTTAAAAGTCTGGGTAAAAACAACTACTTTTTTCCTCAATGAACACAGTATAATTTATTTTAAGAAACATTTAAAATATTTTGGACGAGTAATCATGTCAGGCTAAATAATTAAAGTAAATGATTGACTTCTGCTGTCTTCATTAGTCTCAAAGACAGATTTCTTTACAACTTGAAAAGGCATCTTTAGAGATCTTTTTTTTCTGTGGATATAAAGTAAAGCCACTGCACTGTTCGGGTCTACAGCATGCTTAGATGTTGGTGTATAAGCAGTTTGTTTTTCTAATATTTCCTGAATCAATGGCTGACCAGTAGCTGCTGATGTTGAGAAACTGTTGCTCTAAAAAAAACTAAATAAAATAGTCATAAAATCACATAAAAAACAAAATAAAACGTTTATATAATGCAGTTTATATAATGCATAAAGCAGAAAATGTTCACGATTTTAAAAGCTTGACTTCCAAACCACGGTAAACCTTGAAACTGGTTATCGTCCCATGCTTCTAACAATCATTTCAAGTCAATCATATATATTATTTTTTAATAATTATTAACAGTTATTTTGTTTCCATTGCTAAAATTGTTGCTACTATAATTACAACAAATCACCAGTACGGAATTTACATCACGACAGTTTATGGTTTAAAAACAATATATTGCTTACTATAAATTACTATAGTATTTAATGTGGGAAATCATTTATTAAAAAGTTATTAGAAAATTAAGCACATAAATACTATTAAATCACTTGAGTAAAATGTAGTGTTATACATTTTTTACATGTAATAAGATTATAAATAAATCCATTATATAAATTAAACCAACTTCATGCGAGCAAAGCAGGTGAACACTGGATGAGAGGATAATCACTCGCGCTAACAGCTGAGGTGATGCGCGCGACTGTTTATAACGCGTGCGCGCTCCCGTTTCCTTTTGTGAAGCAACTGTGTCTAGAAACACAACTGATGCGATCGATTCTCTTTAGACTGAACAAAAAGGGAGGAACATGCATCCACAACCTTGCTGCTTTCAAGAGTTCCAGAGTTGACTTATTGTAAGCAGCGCCAGTTGCTTTCGGTAAACTATTCTTTGAAAAGATTGGGTAAATCCTTAATTTTGGGCTCTGAAAATTATGAAAACTAATTGTAATATATGAAACCCTGACCCATTTGCTCATGATTATTGAGCAAGCTCGTACACGACACACAAAAAGTGAAATGAATGAGGCATGTAGAGATAACGCAAACTCTAAATCAAGTCATTTTAGCATGTCAAAGTCATATTTATGTGTATAAAATATATTTTCCCAACAATAAAATTGTGGCTCATGAAAATGGCGAGTGGCTAGTAATGTTGGAAAACTTCTAGCCACATTGGCTGGTGGTCAAAAAAGTTAATGTTAAGGCCTGATCACGTTTATATTTATTGTTAAGATGGTTGCCAGGTTGATGATTATTACCCGACTGAGGATTTGTGTGTTCCTCTTTCAGCTGGTGACTGCCTACAGAACCGCACAGCGAGATAAAGAGAAAACCCAGGTAATTTCCCATTCAGTGGATGCAGCAGAATGAATGTGGCTCCGGGGATGTTTTCTAATGTTTTTCCCTTTAATGAGCTGCTCTGATATTAGTGTGTCATTCGTCTCTGTCTGTGTGTTTTCCAGGCAATCCTCAGCCAGAGTCAAGATAAAGCCCTGAGAAGAATAGGAGAGCTCAGAGAGGTTTGTCTCTTGCTGTTTTCTAACACACACATACACACATTTCTTCTTCATCACAGGCTCCAGGCAGTGTTTTTCCTCCTTTCATATCTCTATTAGTCTGCGGTTCACACTGTGTACTTACAGACAGCAGGAAGCGGCTTTCATAATGCAGATAAATGCCTGGAATGTGTCGCACGTCAGACCTGCTTTGAATTATTTAATGAGTATACATGATGTCCTCATGTCATGCAGAGGATTGTGGTCAGTTGTTGTAGTTTAGAGGTGGGCAAACTGCGGCCAGCCGGCCATATGCGGCCCACTGAACACTTTCATCCGGCCTGCGAGGGAGTTTTTAAAATGCTGCTTCTGAGTAACGGTTTGGTTTCAGAATTAGTAAATTAATGATGCAATACGATTGGACGGCATTTGATGGCAGTATTGCACACGGTACAATTAGCGCAACCAGTAGAATTAGAACACACTCTCGGATATTAAAATGCACTCGACCGTAAATGACTGAAAATAAGTCAGGCAAATTAAAGAAAAATTGACTCTGAATGTCTGTGTTTAAGGAAGAATGGACAACAAAATATGTCTTCACCAATATTAGACGGAAAGCGGTAGGTCTAATATGCCAAGAAAGCATTGCTGTTTTTAAAGACTACAACCTAAGTCGACATTTTTTAAGCAAATATTCGAATTTTGCCGTCAACCAGTCACCTTCAGAAAAGGCAAACAAGGCTACAAAACTTGCCACAAATGTAAAAGCCCAGCAGCTCATTTATAAAACAGTGCTCTTTTCAAGAGTCAAGTGTAGCGTAAGCTAGTTATGTGGTGGCACTTAAAATTACAAAGCACAGCAAGCGTTTGTCGGAAGGGGAATTTGTGGAAGACTGCTGACATACTTTTAATTTGCCAGTAACCTGGGTTAAGCGCTTCCGGCAAACTGTATGCCAATGCAAAAACCGCTGCGTTTAAGGTCAGTTTTCTTTAAAAATCAGCGAGCTCCACTGGCTAAGTGATATCTGATGTAAAGTGGGTCTCAGATTGTACAAGAAGCACTGCATTAAATTACATTTCCCCCTGCCATGTCTTTATAACAGGGGTCTCAAACTCGCGGCCCGCGGGCCATTTGCGACCCTCAGTGCAATATTTTGTGGCCCGCGCCGACCGCTGTACACTGACAGAATCAGCGGAGCGGGGAGAGAGAGCGCTCCCCGCTCCGTTGATTCTATCCGTACACAACGGTCACTGGCATTCCCCGCCCGCCGTGTAAACAAAGGGGCGGGGATGCCGGTGACGTCACCACGCACCCCGCCCCTTTGTTGGAGGGAACTCGCGCCGGCCAGAACCAAGGTAAGCTGTTTCCGCCCCTGCCTGCCACTTACCTGCCACTTAGCTACCTATCTGCAGCCTGCCACCTACCTAGCTACAGCCTGCATTTTATATATATTATAGGTAGATACAGACTGGTACAGACTGATGTGACTGGAGTGGGGTGGGGGTGTTTTATTTATACATATATACGCCTTTTTTTTAGGTGAGGGAATGGAAGTTTTGAGTGAGTTCCCCCACTTTTTTCTGTGTGAGAAGTTATTCTCCACCTTGAACTTCAATAAGTCAAAGTACAGGTCTAGACTTAATGATGATCATCTTCAAGCCATACTGAGGGTCTCAGCTGCTTCCGCTCTAAAGCCAAATGTGGTTCAGATTTGTGAGAAGATGCGCTGTCAAGTCTCTGGCAGCAAGGAGTAGGCAAAAGATGCCATGTTCAGAAGAACTGTTCATAATCTTCACTCAATGTTCTATTAATGTTCAGGACACTTCATGTTCAGAAGAAATAATTAAAACTGTTAATAATGACATTTGAGGACTTTTTTTTTTGTGAAATCCCTTATGCGGCCCAGCCTCACCCAGACCTTGCCTCCTGCGACCCCCAGGTAAATTGAGTTTGAGACCCCTGCTTTATAATATGAGCATTAGTTTTACCCCAGTATATTCAATGGAGCTTCTGCGCTAGCCTGCTGATTTTGACGGGCGCGTGAGAATAAACAGATTTTTTTTGTCTCGTTTTATGCTTGAGCAACTAAATGAATGCCAAAGTTTATTTAACTGAATGTGTTTTAATGACATTACAACATCAATGCTGTAAAAGGAACCGTATAAAATGGAAAAAAGTTCACAATAACAGGTCACCGGAAGTTTATTAGTATGGAAAACACACTAGCTCAGTATACCCTATAATATCTATTAAAAAAATCTGTTTTGTGGTATTGTAAATTATTGTTTCTGTTTTTTTTTTTTTTGATAGTCTACAAAACAAACCGTCATTATACAATAACTTGCCTAATTACCCTAACTAACCTAGTTAAGCCTTTAAATGTCACTTTAAGCTGTATAGAAGTGTCTTGAAAAATATCTCGCTAAATTTTTTTTACTGTCATGACCAAGATAAAATAAATCAGTATTTAGAGATAAGTTATTAAAATTATTATGATTAGAAATGTGTTGAGAAAATCTTCAATAATTCAAGGGGCTAATAATTCTGACTTCAACTTAATATATAAAATATGATTTATTTACTATATTAGCAAAATATTTTAATTTGCTTTTTATTTTGGCAAAACTGCCAATGCATTTCTTTATTGTTCATTCCTAAAACGTTGGATAGCCCAAAATGCAGTGATGAATATGCCTATAGAAACAGAAAGCCATAATTTGTTTTGTTGTCAGCTCTTTTATTTTGTCCTTTTCAAAAATGTACTTTAAATTATTACTTTAAAATTTCACCTTTCCATACATTTTATTTCCTGCAATATAGAATTTATTTTTAAATTTTGAATACACGCTTTTTAAAGTTGTATATTTTATTTTAATAATGTAGTTTGGTAACTTTTATTTTCCTGTTTAACACCTAATAAAAACACATTAACGGTGTAATAATAGTTTACAATATTGCTTGTCTTTATAATCAAGCACAAGAAAAAAGTGACCACAAATCACTAAAAATGATGTATAAAGTGGTTTTAATTCTTGTGTATTCAAAATCACTACCCTTTATTATGTTGGTGGCTGTTTTTGTAAAACCATAAAAATCATGCTTTTATGGTGTCATGGCTTTGCAATAAAAAATGTCCTTGTAATGGAAGTCATGGCGGCAAAAACAGCCACCAACATAACCAAAGGGTTGTGAATTTGCCCAGAGTTTATTGATTTTCAAAATCACCTTAGCGTGGATAAAAACATCCCCAACAGCATATAAGGGTTAATATATTGAAATTAGAATATATTTCTAAAACAATTTAATATACATTAATCTTCCAGCTGACTAATGTTATGTTCACTTCTCTGAGACATGAATGCACCATGTTCTCCCAGTATTCGTGTGGGTTTCCACCGGGTGCTCCGGTTTCCCCCACATGTCCAAAAATGTGGTATAGTTGAATTGGACAGGCTAAATTGTCCATAGTGTATATGTGTATGGATGTTTCCCAGTGTTGGGTTGCAGCTGGAAGGGCATCCACTGCGGAAAGCATATGCTGGATAAGTTGGCGGTTCATTCCGCTGCGGTGAACCCAGATTAATAAAGGGACTAAGCCAAAAAGAAAATTAATGAATGAATGCACCAAAGCTCACATCTCATCCTCAGGAGCTCCAGATGGACCAGCAGGCCAAAAAACACCTGCAGGAGGAGTTTGATGCTGCTCTGGAGGAGAAGGACCAGATGATCACTGTCCTCCACACGCAGGTGTGTGTTAATACAGCAGTGTGTGTTTCAGTAAGTCAAAAAGATGTGATTTTGGAGCTGTGTGTGTTCAGGTGTCTCTCCTGAAGAAGCGCTTGCAGGCGTCTGGAGGTGTGCTTTCCTCTGAGCTCCAGGTTTCTCCAGCCACAGATACGGTTGATGCCAATTCTGACGTTCAGAGCCCTTCAAAAGATGACAACTCCACACTAAACACAGGTGTGTTTATGTGCATGTTTATCAGTGCTGGCTAACTATTTTTGTTCACTGTAAGGGTGGCCTATAATGTCAATACCAATTGATTGGTTTTGTGTCGATATCACATTGATACTTTAAAGGTGCAGTATGGCAGTATGTAGGATTGCAGTATCTAGTGGTTGATATTGGTTTTGCACTGCTTTTTTCACACTGCTTTTCACACCAGAGGTGTCTTGCGTGAATAAATTGTGATATTCGCATTGAAGTAGATGCGAGAACATTTGAGTTTACTCGCTTCATTAGTGCATGAAATTTGCTTCATTTGCTTCTCAAATTCATTTCACAATAGATTCAGATTCGTATCATGGGCAGGGCTTCTGTCTGCCCGGTGACTCTAATTTCATTGCTGAATGGCTAACGTGGATTTTATTGAGAGAATAGCTGCAGGGCTCGACAATAAGGACTGCCCGATGGCCCGGGGCCAGCGTGCGAGACACTCGGGCCAGTGTACAGAATGTTACTGGCCCGATCGGGCCAGTGCTGCCTTTTTGCCTGCCAGATTGAGCCAGAGCTGCGTGCTGCGACTGTCTGTCAATTGTGTGCAAATACAATCTTACGGTGCTTTCACACATAGACGTTTGTTTCGGAATCTGTCTCGTTTCACCCGTTAGCGCGTTTTTTTGGCATATATCCAGCAGTTGCGCTCGCATTCGCGCTAAATCAATCAGTCCAAGATTGCCTGAATGAGACGCGGTCTCTGTCCTATTGAGCGGATTGATTTTAGCGAGAAAACAAAACAATGCAACGAACTAACGACCCAGGCTATATCACAGTGTATTATGATTGTGTAATAGCCATATATACGGCTATATGAAGAGAGAATGATGAGCTGGGCGAGATGTCAGCATGTGATGAAAGCATGCTGAAATATTACCGAGAGCTGTTTATCCAGCCTGATCTCGGTTTATCCGTCAGGAAAATTGACCGAAATTACTATCTGTTAATTTTTCCATATTTTAATCGTATAATATGTTGTATTAGGCCTGTTGTTTTGTTCCTTTCCGCACTGACAGCTCGAAAGAAAGATTTACATTGGTCTGATGCAGTCTCGGTTCATCTGCTATGTCTCTCTATAATTTAAGCCTAAAATACAGAATTATAGTCAACGTTTCTTTAATAGATTGATTAATTCAATAGATAGATATCTACAAAACCTGACAATTGAAATGAGGCTCTGTATGAGAAAGTCTGACCTAGATTTGTATTCGGTGACGATGTCTGTGGGTTGTTAAAATTAAAGTGCACATTTTCACTTATAAAATATTCTATACACAACTGGTCAAAAGTTTGGGGTCAGTATGATTAAATATGTTAAAACAAGCTTCTTCTGCTCACCAAGGCTGCAATTATTTCATCATAAATACAAATTGTGAAATGTTGCACTATAAAATAACTGTTCAAAAGTAGTTTATCATATAATTTATTCATTTATTCCAGTGATTTTAAAGATGAAATTTCAGCTTCATTACTCCAGTCACATGATCCTTCAGAAATCACTCTAATATTAATTATTATTATATTTATTAATGGTAATAGTAATAAAATCAATCATGTCTGGAGTTATGATTTTATTTGAAACTAAATACAATAACAAAGCAGTTATTTAAAATTGATAAATATTTAACAATTAAACCTTTTTTACATTTATAAATATAGCCTTGATGAATTGAATAATTTTTCTTAAAAAACATTTTAAAAATGACCGTAAATATATATATACAGATTTATTAGCCCCCTTTTGTTTTTTGTTTTTTCTTTTTAAAATATTTCCTAAATGATGTTTAACAGAGCAAAGAAATGTTGATAGTTAGTCTGATAATATTTTTTCCTCTGAACAAAATCTTATTTGTTTTATTTTGGCTAGAATAAAAACATTTGTATAACCTTTTTAAGGTAAAATTTATTAGCCTCTTAAGCTAATTGTTTTTCAGACTGTCTACAGAACAAACCATCATTATACAGTAACTTGCCTAATTACCCTAACCTGCCTAGTTAACCTAATTACCCTAGTTAAGCCTTTAAATGTCACTTTAAGTTGTATAGAAGTGTCTTGAAGAATATCTAGTAAAATATTATTTACTGTCATCATGACAAAGATAAAATAAATCAGTTATTAGAGATGAGTTATTAAAACTACTATGTTTAGAAATGTGCTGAGAAAATCTGTTCTCTGTTAAATAGAAATTGGGGAAAAAAATAAACAGGGGTGCTAATAATTTAGGGGGACTAATAATTCTGAAATCAACTGTGTGTGTGTGTGTGTGTGTGTATATATACACACACACACACACACACACGCACATTCAAATAGCTATTAACTTCTTTTTTTTTTTTGGTGGGGCCAGTGAAAATTTGGGCAGGGCAAGTAAAAATCAGATCGAGCCAGTAGAAAAAATCCTTAGCGTTAAACCCTGAGCTGTGTTTATGTGCTTTAGGAAGGCTGAAAAATAGTGTACATTCTTTTGGCATCTTGTCAAAGTCTACTAGATTCTTTCAGAGGTGCACCCACTCTCTCGCGCGGAGTGAGTCTTTCGTGCCGCCTCTTTCGCGTGAAGTGAGTCTTTCGTGCCGCCTCTTTCGCGCGAAGTGAGTCTTTCGTGCCGCCTCTTTCGCGCGAAGTGAGTCTTTCGTGCCGCCTCTTTCGCGCGAAGTGAGTCTTTCGTGCCGCCTCTTTCGCGCGAAGTGAGTCTTTCGTGCCGCCTCTTTCGCGCGAAGTGAGTCTTTCGTGCCGCCTCTTTCGCGCGAAGTGAGTCTTTCGTGCCGCCTCTTTCGCGCGAAGTGAGTCTTTCGTGCCGCCTCTTTCGTGCGAAGTGAGTCTTTCGTGCCGCCTCTTTCGCGCGAAGTGAGTCTTTCGTGCCGCTTCTTTTGCGCGAAGTGAGTCTTTCGTGCCGCCTCTTTCGCGCGCGAAGTGAGTCTTTCGTGCCGCCTCTTTCGCGCGCGAAGTGAGTCATTCGTGCCGCCTCTCTCTCTCTCGCGCGCGAAGTGAGTCATTCGTGCCGCCTCTCTCTCTCGCGCGCGAAGTGAGTCATTCGTGCCGCCTCTCTCTCGCGCGCGAAGTGAGTCATTCGTGCCGCCTCTCTCGCGCGCGAAGTGAGTCATTCGTGCCGCCTCTCTCTCGCGCGCGAAGTGAGTCATTCGTGCCGCCTCTCTCTCTCGCGCGCGAAGTGAGTCATTCGTGCCGCCTCTCTCTCGCGCGCGCGAAGTGAGTCATTCGTGCCGCCTCTCTCGCGCGCGCGAAGTGAGTCATTCGTGCCGCCTCTCTCGCGCGCGCAAAGTGAGTCATTCGTGCCACCTCTCTTGCGCAGAGTGAGTCATTCGTGCCGCCTCTCTCGCGCGAATCATGACACAGGATGTCTATTCGCATCTTTGCATTGACTTAACAGGTAAATCACTCATGCTTGATGCTTCATTCATATCTAGTGTGAATGTACAATTACAGAAACATGCTTCATACTTTTCTAAAATAAGCAGGATCAGTATCTGTCTCAAAATGGATCCTTTTCACAGAACTACTATGATGCATTTAACGGTTATCCGCATCTTAAATCCTTCAATATTTTTAATATTTAGAGTTTTAGAAAAATGTACAAACATTTATATGTTTTTATGTATGTATTATATCATCT
Source organism: Danio rerio (assembly GCF_052040795.2). NCBI lineage: Eukaryota > Metazoa > Chordata > Actinopteri > Cypriniformes > Danionidae > Danio > Danio rerio. The sequence goes on along the minus strand of NC_141033.1, from coordinate 50,894,917 downwards.
TTGCATCAAATAAGAAAAAATTAATTACCGCTTACACAAGGTGTTGGTAATGCAGTGTCTTTGGAAGCAGGACAGTAAAACTGATTTTATTCTCTCTTCTAGCTGCCCTTATCAGTCTCAGTCTTGGTAACACTATTGAGGAGTTTTTCTTTTCATGTTTCAGCAAATAGGATTGTAGAAATATTATTTGTTGTACTCTCCCATTTACTGCGCTTTTAGTTTAACCAACTATAATGACTACTGCAAATGTGAAACCTGGGAATGTGAAAAGCGTCTATTGGGGAAACTGTCTCTGTAATGGGCTGTATGCACAGTCTGTGTTTTTCAGCCAACAATAAACTTCCGGTAAATGGTTAATGTGACTATTTTCAATTTTATTAGGTCCCTTTTACAGCATCGATGTTGTGATGTAATTAAAATCTATAGGTTAAATAGACTTAAGCATTCATTTAGTTGTTAAAGCAAAAGAAAGAGCATGTAAACCAGGTGCCGTGAGGATTAGCAGGCTAGTGCAGAAACTCTATTTAAAATACTGAGGTAAAATAAATTTTCATATTTTAAAGACATGGCTTGGAAAAATGGAGCTTATTGCAGTGCTTCTTGTCTAGTCTGAGACCCACTTTATATTGTATCTCAATCAGGCAGTGAAGGTCACTGATTTTTAAAGAAATCAGATCATGGAGATTTTGTAATGCTGGGAGTGCTTGACTAAAAATTAAACGTCTGTGTGAATATTCACCTTTGCAATTTCCCAACCCCTAGTTGACAGAAGTGCTGTGTGTGCATGTGTCCAACAGAGGGCAGTGTTGACTCGGGCAGCGCTGTGGATGTGGAGAGTCTCCAGAAGCGGGTCACAAGGCAGGAGTCTCTCCTCCAGAGGTGTAAAGAGATGATTCGCAGCAGTAAAGAGCGCTCCGCTCAGCTGAGCAGTGAGAGCGAGGTCTTACAGCAGCAGCTGCAGGAGAGACTGCAGGAGCTGGAGAAGATGAAGGTACACAAACATCAACTATTACAAGACATGGAGAACAGTGCTGTGGAGCTTTCCTTTTATTTACATCTTACACATGCATATTTTATACATGATTTTTTATTTATACATGCACAGCTCTTTAGGTATTATGTACATTTTTTTAGTATTTTAATTTTTTTTTTAAAGTTTAAAACTCGCAGTGTGATTTTTACAGATTTTTATAACTTTTTAATTGTATTATTTTTTTCATTTGCAGTTTTTTTAATTATATACAAAAATTTTAAGCTAATTTATTTTAATGTATTTTTATTACATTTTTAGTATTTAGTTTAATTTTTTTCATGCATGGTATATTTTATTCTATATTTTATTTAACGTTTTTAAATTTTAACTTTTTATTTTTAATATCTACCTCTGTTTTGTGCTTAGCATTGTGCATGGCTTCAGCATCTGCTTTTCTGGGTGTGTGAACAGTCAGAGCAGAGGTTAACAGCTGACCTCAAATACACATTACTCCCCCTCCAAACCCACCGTCACACTCGCTAAAACACACCAGCTGAACCTGAACTCACTGACTTTCCTGGACCTCTAAATCATTTTCGATTTGTCTGAGTAGTATAACTAGTAGAATAGAATAGAAATATGTAGATAGATATGTAAATAGAATAGAATATGTAGTTTTTGTGATTTTCACAAAACATTGTAAATGTTTAAGATGGTGGATATTAGAGGTGTGAGCCTACACTAGTCTCACGGTTTGGTCCGGTTAAGATTATCATGCCATCAATTCAGTTCAATTCGATATCTCGGTGCATCACGGTGCATTGACGATGCTTTCCATACACAGTGTTATATTTTTTTCACAGCACAGCAATTCTTGTATTAAAATGTATGAATATATTTATATACTAATTGTAATTCCATTTTGTCCTTTAATACAGTCAGATGAATGAACTGTACCTTTAAACAACATGAGCATTTATAGCAAATAAATAAATATAAATATCATGCTCCTTTCTGAGCTGTCTAGCAAGTTCTTTCTTACACCCATGTAATTGGTCACACGCTCAACAGAAAGGGCTTTGATTGGCTCTTAGGCAATGACACTCTTCACAGATGAGTGACGTTGATAAATGGCAGCGGCGATCACAGCTGATCCATGATAGATGCGGAGGAGAAAACTCTGCAGACACTCGCTCATGTCTGTATTCAGAAGTATCGCTGTAACAACCGAGAGGAGAAAAAAAGTCACGGCAGCAGGTCAAATGGGCCACCGTGAAAGAGAGAGAGGGAGGGAGAAATCGTGTTTACTTTCATTTCTCAATTGCAGTAAAATAGGGGCTTCTGCTGTAAGTCTCAGTAAAAGGCTGTTCAGCAAACACACATGCAGTGAAATTGTGAACAGTTTCTGCGTTTTTAAGTAGTTGAAGTGTTATAAAAACTCGTGCTCGCCTCCCTCGCCATAGTAAGCTAAGCAGATATGAGATAGCACATATGAGATAAATGACGTCAGTGCATAATAACCGGTTAGATTATTACTGAACCGATTACGAATTGTCCGCGTCTGCATTACAGTGCACTGGAGAAACTAATTTTGACACTCCTAGTGGCTATTATATTGCTATTGTGTTATGTGTTTGCTTTAGTCGGCTTTGTCCCTTTATTTATTAGAGGTCGACACAGCAAACCACCAACTACTCCTGCATTTGTTTTACACAGCGGATGCCTTTCCAGCCGCAACCCAGTACCGGGAAACACACATACACACTCATTCACACACACTCATACACTACTACCAATTTAGTTAATTAATTCACCTATAGTGCATGTCTTTGGACATGCACGGAGCACCCGAAGGAAACCCACGCCAACACGGGGAGAACATGCAAACTCCACACAAAAATGCCAACTGACCCAGCCGGGACTCGAACCAGCGACCTTCTTGCTGTGAGGCCACTGTGCTAACCACTGAGCCACCGTGTCATGCTCTTTAGGTCAATATGTTACCAAAAAGAATTTTAATGTTTTCCAGATCAAAAATAAACTTTTATTTAAAAAATAAACCAAAATTAAAAATTTTTTTTCCTCTTTTGTCAACGAAGTTTTTTTGGTGCTATTTTATCGCCCACCAGGTGTCTTTGTTAAATGTGATCTTAACAAGCTGTGTGGTTTTATTTTCTGAATAAAGTAATAATTCCTGCCTTGATAAAATCTAGTAAACAAAAATAAATCGTGCGTGCATGAAATCGAACAATAAAATTAAAAAAAAATCAAATAAATATGCATACATTAAAAAAAAAAAAATAAGCTGAAAATATAAGCATGAATACACCAGCAGGAAACGGGAAGTGAGCGGCGTTCTGCTATAAAGGCGACTCCGCCACAACCGCTGGCTGCTGTCCTGGGCTGTAATTGAGGTTTGATTGTTGGTTTGCTGTGACGGCTCGACGTGCTGCTTGTGTGTGTGTGTGTGCATGCATGTGTGTATGTGTGTGTGTATCTGCGGTGAGAGTTCAGTGCAGTCGGCAGAGACATTGAGAATTCTTCACAGCTCCTCGGTCACTGCTTTTATTTAATTTCTTGGTCACGAAACCCATGTTTTATTAATCTGGAATTGATTGTCTCCCAAAAGAAAGATCTGGATCTGAAACACAGTCACAGATAAAATGTGATGGTTTAATTCGTTTTCAGCTGTTTCCCAAATGACGTTTAACAGAGCAAGATTTTTTACAGTGTTTCCTATTATATGTTTCGTCTGGAGAAGCTATTATTTCTTTTATTTTGTCTGGAATATAATGTATATATTTTCGTCAAAATATAATGTTGTCATTATTATTTGCTCCATGTTAGATGGTCTTTTTTTGATCGTCCACAGAACAAACCACTGTTATACAATAGCTATTTTTATAACACCTATTTTTTGCTCATTTTGGATACGCACATAAACAATTGCTTAATGGAAACACCAAGATGTAACATGTAGACCAACATGTAACTGAGTTAGACAAACTTTTTATTTGATAAAAAAAGATGTGCATAAACTGTGATGGAAACACTTTTTACAGAACAAATTCCAGTATGCGCATTAAAAAAAGGTCATGTGATTTTGTTTTTAAGAAATCATATGATGATAAATGTGTGTGTGAATGGACAAACCAGCAGGCTGAGCACACTGTAAAACATCTAAAATGTTGTTTGTTCATTCTAAAATGCCCTAACCATTTCAATATTAGTGTTATTAAATTTATTAATGACTGCCAGAATTGTCAAGAACATCCGTGCTCTGCATCTCACGCCTTCAGACGCCACCACGTGTTCATTGTATGTCGGCATTTGTCTTCTGAGGCACAAGTCATTTATTAAATAAAGAAAAGATTGACGCTGCTTCTCCTACTGCAGCCAATTTAGTTTTTACTGTTAATATTTGGCGCCCGGTATTCAGGAAGAGACTATTTTTGACTCGTAACTTTGACTCATTGGATGGAAACGCTGCTTTATTCGCGCGTCTTTTATGCGATATTGCTGTTTTGTATATAAATTTAATTTGCAACTTTGCATAGAAACATAGCTATTGACTTTTCTAATTAACCTAATGTGTCTATACTGTGTGAATACTAGGATCTTAGCGAAATGTCCTACAAGATGGTAATAGTTTGATTGTGATGTTTACATGTCTGTACTGGAATTCAGTAATGTCGCTAAAATATGCATACTCCACATGTTTTAATTCCATTTCTGTTTAGTTTCATTATGACTTTAATCAGATTAAGGTCATCAAAACAAGGCTATTATAGTTAACAAGATATAACGAGAAAACGAAAACTAAAATATAAAATAATTGTCGTTAACTGAAATAAAATAAAAAATGAGAGTTTTTAAAAACTACAACTAACTGAATCTGTATTGTTTACATACAAAACGAACTTAAAGTAACTAAAATTATAGCGAAAACCTCCTTCGTTTTCGTATTTGTAAATGTATTTAATACATAATCTTACTGTAAACTGTTTAGAAGTAAATCTAATCCATGCTGCAGGTGTTTGACCCTTTGCACCACAGAATCTGTAGTCCTGCTGCTATTGGCCAGATCGAGCCGGTTCTCCTCCAGTCAGTCCTCGCTGTTCCTCTTGCGACAAAAGCAATGAGTGGTCATGGCAGCAGCACGGTGACAGCATTATATACAGACACTTAAAGGTATTACTTTAACACATTTGTGTCTAATAGTAGGGTTTGTTTCTGTATCGCGATCACGAACGGATCTTTTTTTACCGGATCTTCCAAGTGAACCGGTTGAGCTAGTTCATCAAAACGAACTGAATCATTTGAAACGATTCACGTCTCCAGTAAGCACTTATCCACAAACCACTTACTTTTTAACAAGCCTAATACCCACCTCTGGCTTGACATGATCCAATAAATACTCTCATTCAGTTTTTAGAACAGTAACCTTACATTGAGGGCAAATTTGAGAAGTGGTAAACCGATGATACTGTGCATGCGTGATTCAGTGAACCAAACACAAACAATACATGACAGCCTGCTGTTACTGAACTAAACTTAAACAACAGCTCTGCGGGTAAACCGAGGGATTAAATGAGAGAATCTGGTGAAAAACTTACGTTTATTTCTTAACAGAAAATCTTAATGGAATTTAAATAAGTGAATCATGATTCAGTTGGGTTGCAAAACTTTACTGTAAGACATTTTTCAGATCATGCCATGGTGATGTTTTAACTGAGTCCTAACATCCGCCTTACAAATCTGAACTACCTATCACTACTGTCTATTTTACCTCAGAAGCAGCCTTGCACACATATTGTACTTAAGTCTGCTATCTTTAGAGTTGCTGTATTTGAATTTGAGGATAGGTAGATAGTATTGGTAGATGATAGTGTTTATGTACTTTAAAAAACTCTGTCTCTATAAAAAAAACACTTAAGCTACAAAAGTCCTTCAGTCAAGAGCAGTGAGGGATTTTCTCCTTTTGTTGTTTGACTAATGATAAAAACAGGCGGCAGCAGAGATATTGCGTGCTATCACTTTAATGGTTTCTCTTTCATGTGTCTTTTGACTCTCAACTCGTTTGTTTATTACACAATTGAGGGTTAATATAAATAATCACTAAACACCGCGTTTTGACACCAATTTGACCATTAAAGCGCTCACGTTAAGATGACTTCAGATGTGTGCGCTCTGCTCGTCTCAGTGTGCGAAAGAGACTGAATGCTGATCGCATGCTTCTGACTGTGTGGGCGCGCCGCACACACACACACATAAGCACGCGGTCTTTCACGCTTTTAAGAGCAACAAATGTGTACCACTGGAAAGGGGGCGGTATATGATAGAATAATAGGTTATATCAATTAATGGTTTTTCATAATTTTAAAAAGCCAAAATCGAAATCAGATTTTCCCTACGATGTATATGCCGAGTTCAGCGGTTAATCAGCTGGAATTAGCTAAGGTGACGAGACAGCGAACAGCAAAACTTAATTATGCAGACTTAATACAACTTAATAAAAATTAAACAGATGAGTTATAAAAAAATTCACCCTCTCACAGTTGTTTTGAAGGGTAATATTACCTATATACACCAAAATTATTATTTGTACCAAGCTGTAAACATGTTTTTTTCAGCTGTAAAAAATGGGAAATTTACCATTGCAGTCAGAGAACATCTGGACTTCCTGGAGCCAGCCCCCAAAGGCGGGTCGATGAATTGCAGTTTTAGTTACTTCTGTATTGGCTTTACGAGGGAGAGTGTTAGGTTGCCGCTTGGTCCAGACGCAATCCTACGTGAGGCGACAACACAGTTGGGTTTCGTTTTTGGCTAGTTGTTTGGCGTCGGCTTGGTGTGTCCCGACCCTAATATAAAAAAATGTCTGTTTTATGACCTCACCTGATGTAAATCTGCAGTAGGGGTCTCCAAAATAAATGTAGGACCTTTAAAATGTTACAACAAGGGAAGTTCTTGAGCACACCACAGCTTAAATACAATTTATGTGTTAACTTGTAGAGTAGTAGCTGATAAAAGTTTGTGTAGCCTGACTTATTGGATGCACAAAATTTCCCTTGACGTTCAAACAAACCATTTTTCCATATCCAGAGTTTCAGGTCAGTTCGTTTCCAGCTGGCCGGTGGGTTTTCATGCATCTCTAATCCTGCTCGTCTAGACCAGCTGACTCTGGAGTCTTCATGACAGACGCTCAATAAGTGTTGATTATTATTATACTAAGAATGATGTATTAAAATCCATGGTCATCTGTGTGTTTACCAGGAACTCCACACAACGGAGAAGACCAAGCTGATCACACAGCTCGGAGACGCCAAAAACCTGATCGAGCAGCTGGAGCAGGACAAGGTGAGCGAGACGCTTCATTTCTCCTATCTGAAGGCTTCAGCTGTGCTCTGCGGCGGCCACATGAATGCTTACGAGAGGAAAACAAATTCCTCTGGACAGAGATGAATTATAGCGGAAAGACTTTTTGAAAGCAATTGGAAAACAGGTTTTCTTTTGGGTCGCTCACTTTGACATGTTGGCTTATAAAAGTAAGCTTGTGGATATTGTCTTGCTTTTTTATTTTTGGAGATCAGGCAAGATCCAAAAAGAACTTTGTTTATGCTGTGAAATTTAAAGCATCGTAGTGTTCCACCAGAGACTATATACAGCCATATCGCGGTGCTACTCGTGTGATATGAACGTATGAGATGAAAGTGCGATTCAAAGACTTAATAAGGGTAATTAGGCAAGTCATTGTATAACAGTAGTTTCTTCTGCAGACAATCAAAAATATATTGCTAAAGGGGGCTAATAATATTGACCTTAAAATAGGTTTCAAAATATTTAAACCTGCTTTTATTCGAGCCAAAATAAAATATAAATGCCTTTCTCCAGAAGAAAAAATATTATAGGAAATACTGTTAAAATTCATTTGAAAATATTTATTTTAAAAAAATTTCACAGAAGGGCGAATAATTTTGACTTCGACTGATAATCGTTTTGAATAATCGTGATTACAATTATGACCAAAATAATCGTTATTATGATTTTTTCCAAAATCGAGCAGCCCTAACAGATATATTATTGTACAGCATCCTATAAAAAAGTATTCATTAAAAAGAGAGATCTGTAACGGGTGTACTCAATGAGGGATACTGCAAATATGAAATATACATATTGAAAATGCATATCATTTGGAATATCAAGAATAATATTTATATTTTGAACTGTAGATATTTACATAAACAGATATGCGAATAGAATAGAATAGAATAGAATAGAACAGAATCATTTGAAATCACATGGATAATTGTCGTGGTGTAACGTATCACAGATCTCACAGTTCTGATTACACTGGTTTTTTGTCACGGATCAGACCATTTTTTTGGATCAGCTAAAAAGGGGAGAAGACATGTAATTTGCTTTCCATTTATTATACAAACAGCACTGCAAGAAACTTTTGGTTTTAACAAGCAGAACTTAAAAGCTGGAAAAGAAATAATCAGCTGAATAAATGTAAAATATTCAGTACTGTGAAAAATCCACTGTTACTTTTGTTGCTGATTACGCTAAATGTAGAGATCTAACATTATCATTTGTACAACCCATATTTATTTTTTGTCTCATTCTCAAAAAATGATTCAGTTATTCACTCATAAAACTTCGTTTTGTTGCTGAATGATCATTTTTGATGAACTATTCAGTGGCATATTTTTGATAACTAGTTGATGACGCCACCTATTGGTAAAATAATGTAATTTCTGCTTACCACTTTCATTTTTGAGCATCGAGTTAAATGCATATGATGGTGATTTTAATCTTTACCATAAACACCAGTGGTTTTATCTAAACTATAAACTGATATCCCAGTATTTTTGGGCTTTTCAAACACAGATTTGAATGCAGCGATTCGAAGGATTAATAAACATGCAAATCACTATCATTTATAATTCGTTGCTTGGGTGTTGAGATCTTGATCTTTTCATGATTAACTGTGCAGCTTACACAAGCTTAACAAATAGTGTCACAAAACACCTTTAATGACCTAAGAAACCCACAACATCCCAAATAACCTGCCACAACTACTTCTGTCTAGGGTTGTAACAATATACCGGTATGACGGTCTACCACGATTTGAACGTGCACGATTATCATACCATGAACAATTGCATATCAACCATTTTAACCCTTAAAGACCGAGACCGAGAAAAATAAGTATTGCTCTTAAATGTTTAATAACTTTTGATCCGCTGATCCGATTCATACAATTCAAAGATTGGCATAAAGAAGAGAATCTCAGCTTTCCAGTGCTGTGTCACATAACATTTCTTTCAGACTTTTAGAGGCTCCGGAATCAGTGCGGTTACGTCATCAAAATTTGACAACACTGATTTGACAAAGAAACGCTCGTCACTGTGTCTCCGGACAAACCAGACATGATACATTGATGCATTGTCCCTCCTCCATGCCCAGATTGGTTCAAACTCGCTATATCACAACCAATAAGCATAGGTTTCGCTTTTGTTTGTGGACCAACAATGAGCTTTTTGAACAACACGGAATGAGAGATAGGCATACATTTATGCGCGGCTAAATAAAACGCAAAAAAAAAAGTTTTGCATGAAATAATTCTTATACTAAGTACTTTTGCATGCACAGCAGCACAGAAACATGACAAAACAGTGACACAGCAAAGACGAACTGCTGCTCTTGCTGTTTTCAAAAGACGCAAATGAAGGTGCAGCTGTTTGTCTGCATTGCAGACAACCATATCCAAATCCATATCCACAGACAACCATATCCATGCTGGCACATAAAACCTGAGGATGTTCCATATTGAATCTAGTTTCGTTATGTAACTATTTATAGGATAGTAAATATTTATATCTATTTTTTTACTGAGGATTTGCACCATGTTTATTTGGACTTTGACACATTACTTATTGTTTTCTTATTTTTTTATTTGTTCATTGTAAGTGGTGCTGTTTATAGTAACTAAAAATTTATTATTTGGAAAAAGTCAAATTTGCTTCACTGTTCTATTATTTTGTAACATTTGTAACATACCGTATACCGCGAAACTGTCAAACCGTGATATTGTTTTAGACGATTATCATACCGTAAAAAATTCATACCGTTACAACCCTACTTCTGTCATCGTAATATTTTACAGGAAGCCTAAATGCTTTCATACATGTGATTTGAATGACGTGAAAGGCAATCTCTCTCTCTCTCTCTCTCTTTCTCTCTCTCTCTCTCTCTCTCTCTCTCTCCCTCTCTCTCACTCTCTCTTTCTCTCTCTCTCTCTCTCTCTCTCTCTCTCCCTCTCCTCTCTCTCTCTCTCTCTGTTTGATCGTTACAAATTTAGTAAATTAAAAAAGTGTATATTAATCTGCTGGTCATGAACCATGGGTTGTGATCCATACGAATCACGGATCAACCGTGATCTATTACACCCCTATTTAATTGAATCAAGGACTCTCATTCTTTTGTTTTAAACCAACCTTGCTCTCCAAAGCTTACTTTGATTCATACTTGGCCTCTGTCTGATGTTGATTTTGGATTATTTGATCCAATAGACCTTCAGGTGTCCTCTAGTGTGGTTTAATGTGAACTCGACAGCTCTGCCTGTCTGCTACTGAGCTGTAATCACATCAGTGGTGTTGTGTTTAGCCTCTGACCTTCACTCTGCATGATGAAGATTTCAGGTCACTGTATGGAATGTGGAGGAGTGCAAACATGCGTCAGAAACCATTAGAGGTTTTATCCTCAAACTGAGCGCAGATCCGGGTTTGCAAACAGCTTTGCTGACATATTGGACATAATCAGTAATAAATTTGATACAAATGAAAAAAAATTGCCAACAGTATTGTACATTCGAAGGTACAAATCTGACCGAAATATAGACTTTGCTTAATGAAAATTCTTTTTATTATTGCTGGGAACCAATTCATCATGACCAATTGAATACAATATAAAAGTTTGTTTTGACATGGTATATATGTGTGTGTACTGTTTGTTTATCATGTAGAGTGCATCCGGAAAGTAAGTACACTGCGCCACCCTAAACAATGTCACATATAAGATTTTTAAGAGGTATAATGACAATTAAAGACAATAAGTACTTAATCTAAAGTGCTCAAAAGAGCACCAGGGGCCTCATGTACGAAGACTTGCGTTGAAATCATACTAAAACTTTGCGTACGCACAAAGCTGTAAATGTGCGTACATTAAAAAAAATCAGGGGCCTCATGTATCAACGCTGCGTACGCACAAAAACTTTGCGTACGCCAGGTTTCACGCTCAGAATCGCTCACGTTTGGATTTACTAACGATGAACTGAACGTGGGAATGTGCGCAGCTCCACGCCAGCTTTATGGCTGGCGTACGCACATTTTTTGTGCGTGTCTGTTTTATTTCCATTGGCGACTCCTAGAGGCAGTTGTGTTAAACTGCACTTTACAAAGTGTCTGAGCCTTGCAATGGCAGCTGTATGAGACGGGTTCATCTAGCAGGTATGTAAGGTTTCCATACCATACAGTTGACCAGCTAAACATTAAAGCACAATTTGCAGCAGTCGCCTGTTTTCCCAAAGTAATCTGAGCTATCTACTGCACGCACATTGCTATAAAGACACTATCTGAAGATGAATTTGCATGCATGAATCAGAAACATTTCCATTCAATAAATGTGCAAATAAAATATGATACACAAACTTATTAATGATTCCTACTTGTCTTTCTTGTGATAAATAGTTGGCAAAATCTGATATGTAGCAGGGGAAAAAAAGAATGACATCATCAGACGCTGGATTCGAACCGAGTTCATGCTCGAACGTGTCAAAACATGTTGACATGAGTTTTTCAAGCTGCGCCACTGAGACTTTGAAAGAGTTCTGCAACATTTTACACCTATAAATCGCACTATTTCTTTTTAATTCACTCAGTGCCATGTTCAGACCCAACTGTGTTAACCGCATCAGCTAAACTCTCTCACTCTATTTTTTTCTTTTGTTGTCAATTCCGGAGGACAAATTTGCAAATAACACCGCTTTTCTCTGGTCTACCTCCGAAAGCAGCACCTCCAATTCACATTCTGTTCAAAGTTTCTCTTTTTGCTTGCTTTTGCCTTTGCTTTTTCGTTGGGTTTTGCCAAAGTAGAGTCATTAGCATATTCATACGAGGAAGGAGGCAGGGAGGGGTTTTGTGCTCGTGCATGTTGCGCTCAGTTTCACGTTCATTCAGATGTACAAAGAGCATATGCGTGGGATTTTACAACACATGTAAACATAACGGTTGTTTGTAATCTGATTATTTGTTATTATCAACGCGTTGCTTGTCATGTGTTGTTGATGTAAGATGTATTCAGTTTGATCGGAATATTCATATTGATTATAATGAGCTCGTGTGAGTGCTGTCACCGCACACACACACACACACACACTCACA